>NC_068981.1:16501544-16510686 GCF_001194135.2 Octopus bimaculoides
TAATAGTAGTAACATCGTTAGGAATGAGAACCCAGGTTCGAAATTTCCTCAAGACACCTGACGAAGGCTGGAGGGTATATCAGCCGAAACGTTGTGTTAACAACAAAAAAGATGAGGACAAATATCCGTCAAATGTAAATAATGTAAATAATTCCTCATCTCTTAAATATAGAACTGTATTATATCCATTGCTTATATTTACAGTTTGGTACACTGCCTCATCGAATGTTAAATGTATTTTGCTTTTAATAAGATGTTCAGCTGCTGAAAATTACCACCAGGGTTCTTTTTGCATACAGTCAAAAGCAAAGGCGCACACGTTTGATTCTTGATTAACATTTCTCTTTTGTAGTCTTGTTGCTTGTGACGTAAAGAACTTCCCTTTTATTTTCGTCTTACGTGATATGCATTTCACAACAGCCGCATTAATACCACTACCTGGCTAATGAAAGCTTTTAGCGGGGTTTTATCAGGATTTCATTTGGATTGATGCACACTTTACACTTTTCTACATGCTAAGCACTATAATTATATTCGCTAGATCATTTCTTCTCTTTTCGATCATCCAATCTGAAATTCTCTCCTGACACCGGTTTTTACAGCTTCCGACTTCTTTCACTTCAAAATGAATGTTAACATCACTAATCTCACCGGATTTATGTTCCCGTGTTTTAATCTGTTCGATGTCCGTAACATTCTCAACATTTTTCTTGTTTTGTTTTTTTTCTTCTAACAGAACAGCGTTAAGTGGAATGCATCCATGAACGTGGATATGAAGGCTGCAAACGTTGCTTCTAGCCATCATATTACATATTACCACGTAAAAACATGCCATTTTTGTTAAAAAGCAGCTAACGTTTATACGATAATTAGAATATCATGGATACCACCAAAGTCACAGAATACAAGAAATTTAAGAATTAAGGGCATTATTCTTACTAAAACATTTAATACTAAATTCCATCAAGAACAGAGAAGTGCTCGACGCTAATTGGTTAACATAATACTATCAATGTGCGCATGTCATTTATCTGATCTTCATATAAATGTACATATCAATGCTAGGCTTAATCTTTATTTTCTCATGATAAAGTCTTACGAAGCCAATATAATGAAATATAAGATAAAAATGTAAACCATTCTCTTCTTATTTTGCGCTTGTTTCCATTCCGTTATTTCTAAATTCCACTGGAATGGCCTTCTAAAACAAATTTAACTCATTCTTTACAATGTTTGATGTAAATTATGCTACTCATACATACATACAAACAGACTTTCTCTTTCTCTCTCTCTCTCTTTCCGTCTCTCTCTCTCTCTCTCTCTCTCTCTCTCTTTCTCTCTCTCTCTTTCTCTCTCTCTCTCTCTCTCACACACACACACACACATTCACACGTACTTGTATATCGTTCCTCTTCAGATATTTGTTTAATGTAGCAAAAGTCGAAAACATCATCGAGAAAACCGACAAACCGGTACATTCTAACGACAATCCCTTGTGTGGTATCTGTTCTGCCCAAATAGCACAGACAGTCTCTTGATACTTTCATCATTGCAAATGCATTGAACCAGTTATTCACCTGTTCGGAAGACGTCTGTACTATTGATCACAAAATGTGATACAAGAATAAAATTTTTTTAAATAAGTATTTGTTTATTCACTAAATCTCACATCATTGTCTCTGATGTTCGGTCCTATCTATGGCTATGATGATGATGATGATGATGATGATGATTATCGTCATTATCGTCATTATCATCATCATCATCATCATCATCATCATCATCATCATCATCATCATCATCATTATTGTTATCAACATCACCGTAGTTAATGACAGTGCTGTAGAGAAATCCACTTTAACAACATTATATTCTTCACCGCTGAACTATATGTTTAATCAAATATTAAACATCAAAGAATGGAAGTATTGTAGAAAAATTTGAAAAACCACTCTAAAATACCTTGCAGTCCTTCGTCACGTCTGTAACATACTGAGTGAAAATTCCAGCCAGGTCATCTTTCAGTGTCATTCTCCGATGTCAATAAGTGTCATTTAAGTAATGCACTCGATTAAATTGTCTGCAGCCCTTACTCTATTATCTGTGAGTTTGTGCCAGTGTTAGAAATATTCATTTTTATATCAAAGGTCATATGAATGAAGTATCTTTTTATGTTTAAGGAATCATGAAGGTTGGCTATAGGGGCTTAAACCTGCAAATGTATTTCATTTCATATATCACACGTAAGTAAATGGAGTGATATTTTCCGCAGATGATTTAGTTTATGGGCGTCATCTTTTAAAATCTTTTGTTTAATAATTTAAAATATGATTTTAACTCGAATATTTTTTCAACTGACAAGAATAATAATCATAATGGGGAGCATTGGTCTCTCTTCAGTTTGGCTCAAAGATTTTTTTATTATCTTTTTTAACTAAACAATTTGAAACTTCCTTTACTGGTGTAATGTCTCACGCTGAACACAGTTTACTTTCAACATTTTTGACAAAATTTCGTATTTTAGAAGTTATTTCATGTTAAACTTGTCGTATTTGGGTAATTTTAACCCAATCAATGACGTGTATTCAGCTGAAGAAACCTACTGCTGTTTGTGATAGTAATCGAAGAGCAACAACTTCCAAATCATCTCTACTGAATGTATTTTTCAACCACGTATGAATAATTCGGTATGTTCTTTAGCTTGGCTGTGTTTTTTGGCTTACGTGTGGATATTTTTACTTACTATTTGTGATAAATTTCACCACTTTGTTCTATTTTATTTTTGTTTACTGCCTGTGTTGCATATTACACGTTTTGTTTTTGTTGTTTTTTTAACCAGAAGTTGTTGCTCTTCGATCACTATCGCAAACAGCAGTGGGTTTCTTCAGCTGAATGCACGTCGTTGATTGGTTAATATTACCCAAATACGACAAATTTAACACGAAATAACTTCCAAAATACAAAATTTTGTCTAAAAATGTTGAAAGTAAACCGTGTTCAGCTTGTGAAATTACACTAGTATACGACGTTTCAAACAGTTTAGTTAAAAAAAGATAATTAAAAAATCTGTGAGCCAAACTGAAGAGATCCGAACATATTATTTTGCATTGGCGAAAGAATAAATAAGGAAGACAAGAATATTATTTATAATAAATGTGGTGACAATGATGAGGGAGATGACGACGATGGCGTTGATCATTATCAACGCCATCGTCGTTGTCATCATGCCGGCGAGGAGGAGGGATAAATGATGATGATGTGGAGGAGGATGATTATAGCATTGATGCACCTTGACCCGATGATTATGTTGATGACTTCTCGTTGACTGAAGGTGAAATTGAGGTCAGTATCAAAGTGAGCAAGCCATCACTAAATTACGAACTGTAATGCAGCAACACCAGAAGCATCAGTAGTAGCATCAGTAGTAGTAGTAGTAGTAGTAGTAGTAGTAGTAGTAGTAGTAGTAGTAGTAGTAGTAGTAATAGTAGTAGTAGTAGTAGTAGTAGTAGTAGTAGTAGTAGTAGTAGTAGTAGTAGTAAGTACCTTCCTACCAACAAGCCCACAGCCACTGGATATTTGAAGAAAGTAAAATAACAAAATAGCAAAATGAGATCTTTTACAATGCGAAAAAGACAAAAATAATGGTTATTAAACCCTTATATACTTCCGGTACAGAGGCCAATCATCACAAGTAAACAGTTAACAAAATGTTAGTCTATACAGTATCAACCATGTATAGACATGGATGTTTCGTTGTAAGAAGTTTTATGCCTTCAGGATTGTGTTACTTTACTTTATTACAATGATTCAAGCAAGCTACAACACTCTTCTTTTCGAGTTAGAACGTTCTTCTTGATGTCATGCGTCGCCGCAATTATGACTAAGCTTGAGATAAGTCATCAAACACTAAGTTTACACATTCTGATATTGTTGCTGTTAGTGTTTAGCTGTAGGTGAGTCCTGATCGATCGTGCTTATGATGAAAGACGTTCCAATCGTCACTCTTTAGTCGGGTTTCTTATGTGCAAATAACGTAGAACCACGTTATTCAACATATCGTTTTCAAAGATGATAGAATCAGATTTCGACCTCCTTCGAACATTCGTCACACTTTCTGATGACCTCTTCTGATGATCAACATCATCAACATTACAACTCAAAACTAGAGGCTGCGACAAAAAATGTCCCATATTTTCCAGAGACATTGGTGTAACGCTACCACACAGTCACTCCTGCACCTAGCTACTTACCACACAGCCACTTCTGCTGAATATTATGAATATTTCTAATGTAGTCAGTTGATGCAACATAAACTTAGGTTCTAACCGACCCTTAGACACATTCAAGCGTAAAATTATATCTTTATATAATATTGAGTTATTTTCTTTCGTATAAAGTCAATTTATCAACATTAATTTGACTATTTCTTTCAGATGATAAATTTTCTAATATTTGATAAATGTTCAGAACAAGAAATTGATTTGCGAAATTATTTGAAAAGTTATTTGTTTGTATGAAATATTTATAAAATATTGCGTGAAGATAATTTCCAACAAATACGACTAAAATATATTTCATACAATTTAAGAACATTTTTAAATGATTTATTTTAGGACTACTAGTAAATTTTTTTGTATTTGATGAAGTAGACTTTAACTACAGAACATTACACGTCATTTAGGTACATTGTTATTTTGATGAAAACCCATATTACAGATCTTAATATTTCAAAACTTAAATAATACTTACACGATTGTAACGATTCATTTTGGAAAGCTAAAGCAAAAAATTGTAGTCCTAAGTTAACTAAGGTTTCAACCTCTAGTTAGTCATATAGTTATTCGATGAGGATCATTAAGTAAATATTGTTCATCTGTTCTGAACGAATGGGAAATTGTTAAGACAGCATCAATGTGTAAATAAATCTGTTCCTACATTGCTGATCTTCTCTAACTAAGATTTTCTGTTACATGTGAACAAGAAACTAAATTAGAAACAAACTGCTATAATTACATAATTGTTCCTTCCAAAGAAACATTCGATTTTCTACATTAGGAAGGCGGTCAGTAGAACTCCAAAAGTAATTGGGAAGTATTATATATCATCATAGATGGAAGTGGAAGATAAGTAAAAGAAACGAAAAGATCCATGATTATATAATCATGAAACAAATCACAGAAAATTACTTCATCAATGTTATATATTTTGAAATAACTACACATTGAACATGTGTACGTACGTATGTACACACACACACACACACACACACATACACGCACATACAAACACACCAACACATACACACACGCACATATACACACATGCACACATATTTTTTCCTGAGCATCAAACATCATCGATGTTCCTTCACTTGTCTTCTTCTTTTGTTTTCTGTAAATTCGAACTATATATATATATACATACACACATTCGCACACATACACACACACACACACATATATATATATATATATATATATATATGTGTGTGTGTGTGTGTGTGTGTGTGTGTGTGTGTATGTGTGTGTGTGTGTGTGTGTGTGTATATATATACATTTATTCTGGAATACGGGTCATAAGAAATTTTTAAAAAACACCATATGGTCTTCTTATGAATAGATTTTTTAAACGAACCAGACAATAACCATGCCTTTTACAGGACTCCTGGACTGAAAGGACTGATGCTGTCGTGGTTTATTTTGAGATTCGCTTGATTGATGTTTGTAAGAGAAATGTAGGAGGTGATGAGCAATTAAAATAACGGTATTGCTAAGGAATAAATATGTACTGGTTGCGGAATCTTAGATTTGAAACACGTACAAATGATGCAGAGGATAAATATTAATATCATATGGATCGGACAGGCGAAAATTTTTTGCTGTTTCTGTTATTTTAATTTACAGAACATGTTAGTATTGGTGGGGAAATAATAGAAGGATTAAATTTGTCTGTACGAGAAAGAGTGAGAGAGCTAGCGAGGGAGAGGTACGGGGTAAGATAGGACCATAGAGATAGAGAGAGGAAGTGAGTGTTTTTGGTATGTTGGTGAGGTAACCATTGTTAACTAGTCATGTAGCTACAATTTGGATATAGTCTACGGTGCATAGGATGCAGTCAACCATCTTTAATGAGGTAATAAATTTTTAATACTCGAATGTCCCTTGTGCTTCTGCCATCGAGTTATGGGAAGCAACTAAAAAGTTGACCACATGTGAAGACACAGAGATTTGTTACCGTTGCTAAGTAGCTCAGGGAACTCAGTTCAAGCAGAGCTATGAGGCAGATGAAGATTATTGATCCTGTAGCAGTTGATAATAGATCAAATGGATTAACCTTGGGAACTAAATCTGGTTTTGAGACATATAACCATTATTCCACAGTATTTGACTGTCTTGTATGTCCCCATTATACATCATATTTCGCGTGTCACTTACACTGAATATTTTACATGCTACTTACTGCTCATATATTCTGTATCTTTAAAACTTTTAAAATTTGGCTGATCACCAGAGCTTAAATAATAATGTTCATCTTAAATTCGCATCTTATGAATCTGTAGTTAGAGGAAGTTGTACGATGATGAATAAACATTAAAATATTCTTTAGTAAATTACAGACATGTTCGTCATCGATCATGTCATTATAAATATCATGTGCGTGGTCACATGAAAGATTTCCACTCACTCTGTATTAATTACAATTATGTTCAATTCTTATAGCCTGGTCAGACTTCCTTTAGCTTTAAGCTATTTTTGTTATCTATAGTCTTTAGAATAAAGAGGTCGGGAGGCCTGTGACAATTACACACACACTAATACACATACATACATACATGCATACATACATACATACATACATGCATGCATACATACATACGCACATATTGAAGAAGAGGGGAAGGGGCTCTAAGAAGTATTCAAACTGATGCCAGAAATGGCAAATATTTCAATTGTAGGTATTCAAAGAACTAGAATCAATCTTTACGTACTTCGTTAGCTACGATTTTGACTGCTTATAATGGGCAGTCTTCTGATAAAAAAAAATGGTGGGAAAGAAAAGAAGAGGCGGGTTAGCGTTCAAACTGGAAAGAGAAAAGCAACATCAGCAGCACCAACAGTAACAACAGCAAATCGAAGAGAAAAAATATATTTAAAGAAAGAGAAATGAAAAATGCAAGAGGGTCAACAACAACAACAACGAGACCAAGAAAACCTTCCCCACCATCATCACTGGCTCCACCGCCAACAACGAAAACAATGACTACATCGAGCTGAGTAGCAACAAGAAAAATCTAAAAAAGAATTCTAGGAAAGAATATAGATATTCTAGCAGGAAATGATTACACAAGCACACAATAGAAGCATCAAAATGCAACAGCGCAAATTGTCTGAAGGAATCAATTAGCTATTCTCAAACGTGGCTGAATTTCCAAAAGCCAGTTCCATATATAGATATTTGAAATGTAATTGAAACCAATTCAAAGAGCAGACGATCTTTTAAGACATCACCAGTAATAATGGTATCTACTCACAACAAATATGATATGTTATGTGCCGACAAACTAATAGAAAAATGGCAGTATATGTGTGTGTGTAGCTAGGCACGTGTATATATACTGTATGTATGCACGTATGTATGTACATTTGGATGTATGTATGTATGTATCTATGTATGTACGTTTGTATGTATGTAGTATATATGTTTGTCTGTTTATATGTATGTATATAAATGTGTATACAAAAAAATTTATATATGTATGTATGTTTGTATGTATGTTGTGTATGTCCATATATTTCTGTCCGCATATGTATGTATCTGCAAATTTATAATTCTGTCGATATATGTACATACCATACAACATAAATAGAGATGTGTAAATATTGAATATCTAGTTATTTAGAATGATATAGGCATTTGTGGATACTATACTGTTTCTCCCCACGTCTGTGTGTGCGTATATATATATATATATATGTGTGTGTGTGTGTATATCTGTATGTGGATATAAAAGTTTGTGGATATATAACTCTGTGGATATATATATATATATATATATATATATATATATATATATATATATATATATATATATATACATATATATATATGTATGTATATATGTATGTATGTATGTATGTATGTATGTATGTATGTATATCCACACACACATATCCACACACACATATCCACATACACATATATACACGCATAGACACACACATATACCCAAACTCACACATGTATATATAGGCAATCTTGCACACCCAAGCATATATATATGCTTATAGTTATGCACATAATTTTACAATAACTCTCACACATCTAAATGTACTAATATGTTTATATACGTGTGTTTGCGTGTTAGTACATGAATCTATACACATGCATACATACGTACATACGTACGTACGTACACACATACATACAATCACATATGTATGTGTTTTCGTTTGTGTATGTGTGTATTTCCTATATTCTTTAACAAGTACTTGAAAGAATTATTAGTAGATGTTATATGGTTTAATACTTCTTATTTTGTCATTTGATGTACTTCTGTAGAAAGCTTTTAGTCTTTGCCATTAGGTAGCTGTATATAACTAACTTTGAAAGTAAAATTGCCGTTATTACAGCAAGAATTTATATAATTTTATAGTTATTATTTTAGTTTTGACTTTAGCGCTTTCTTCCATCCATACCTTCTTCGTTTACAAGAATTTGCCCTCGGTTCTGTGAAGCAGAATGACTAGAATTCTTTTCAGTTCTGTATTGGATTGTCAAACTATATTTCAGTTTTCACATAGTTGTATCAGCTGTGCTTCTCTGTATACACACAAAAGTCGTTTCAAACTAATCATTTGTTGTGTTGAATCTCTGAGATACCTTTTTTGGTGAGTTTGTTCAGGAGACTACGAAACAAAATTTTAGATGAATTATATATATATATATATATATATATATATATATATCTTTTACTCTTTTACTCGTTTCAGTCATTTGACTGCGGCCATGCTGGAGCACCATCTTTAGTCGAGCAAATCGACCCCAGGACTTATTCTTTGTAAGCCTAGTACTTATTCTATCGGACTCTTTGCCGAAACTGCTAAGTTACGGGGACGTAAACACACCGGCATCGGTTGTCAAG
>NC_068981.1:16510791-16511758 GCF_001194135.2 Octopus bimaculoides
TATATATATATATATATATATCAATACATAGATATATATGTATCAATGCAATATATACATAAGTGCAGGTACGTTACCGTACATCGATGTACACGTTGTTTGGACTACATATTTAAGATCCTGAGAACTGTGTTCACTCAACAACGCGTTATCATTTACATAGCATCCGGTTTCAACTCGATGAAGAACTTAAATCGCGAAGAAAGTATTATACAAACATGTATACACAAACATATATCTTAAATAAATACATATATATAATATATTAGAGAATTTCCAAGCCATATGGAAGTTTATATGGCTGTACTGAAATCATAATGTGACTAGTTCCTATCTTCAGTCGAAATTCTTGCTACATCCATTCATATATTGTGAACATTTTTCTATTTTGTGAAAGAACATTAAATGAAAATTTTTAAATATTGTTTTCTTTTTGTTTTTTTAAATATCACATTTATCTCACGACACTTGTTCCCGAATGTTTCGATACGTCTTGTATGTGTGTAATTCTATATATCTTCCTTCTCTTCTTTTCTGGATGTATTTATCTATGAAAACTTTAAATTTCCCATGTATTATATTCGTTTTCGAGAAACAATATTTCCTGACAGGTACGTTAGATCCTTTTTAGTTTAATGATAAATTTTGAACCAGAGGTTGAAAAACGAACGCAATTTCGATGAAGCTGTAAGTTGACAGTTAGTTCACAGTTTCGGCTTAGTAACCAACTTCAGTTCTTAATCCTAATCCAAAACTATCGTAATACAAAGAAGGATTAAAGTCTTTATGGCAAAATGCATCCAGACTAGAAGAGAAAGAAAGGATATAGAATCACACATATATTAGAAATCAAAGATATTCTTTCACATAGGCGAGTGTCCTGAGTTAAACGTTATATATGAGTGCGTATGAGAATGTGTGTATGTAATTATGTCTGTCAACATCCCCCATATATATATATATATAT
>NC_068981.1:16511768-16514769 GCF_001194135.2 Octopus bimaculoides
ATATACACACATATGCATACATATACATATATATGCACATACACTTATTCACATAAAGTCATGCTGTTATAAATAATAGAATTTGTGGGAGCAATCGACCGTGTATCTCACTGTTTCAATTGCCGCTAGTAACAATTTCTCTTCTTTTATTGTACGAATTCCTTTCATAATTAATAGTAATGTCTTCAGCTCGAAACATCTTTGCTATCACGCTTTGCCAGAAATAAAATCGAAGCAGGAGGCTTACACTTCTGGAAGCTATGCCAAAGTCTTAGCAAGCAATATTTTGGAATGGATATGTAATTAAAGAAAAAGCCATCTCACCGGAAGTAGTGCGTTGGAAAATCACAGATTTCATTGCCAAAAAGAAGAAAAAAAATGAAAAAAATGTAGGAAAATGAACACAATTATCAGAGATATTGTGTACTCGGTAGAACCATTACTGCTCTTGATCTTATTCAGTTTCTGGATCGCATTGTGGTGCTATGATATATCTGCGCAAATACCGAAGAAAATATGTCTATAAAGGCTTATATTAACATATATTCATTTATACGTGGTTCTTTCTTAAAGGATACAAATTCCTTATACCAAAATGCATGTCAACTCACATGTACACACGCAAGCACATACACAAACAGAAATACGCACGCAAACACAGTCACATGCACATACATACAAACATGAATCTGCGTCTTAATCACCAAATTTTAAATGTGATCCTCATAAACCATATATTTTGTCATACAACATTTTTATTTTTGATACTTTTTTTTTCCAAAAGAATCTTTAGATTTCGATACTTTAAACATGAAAGAATCTGATTGCGCAAAAAAAACGACAAATGAAAAAAGACTTTCGATATTTTAACTCCAGTTCTTCTCCCTTTTACAACTAACGTATGCAACTCTTGAACGCTCCATAAACCGATGAAATCACGTATGTGTTGACAGTAAAAAGAGAAAAGGGTATTTCGACCTCCTGGAATCAGAAACCAAATCTGCCTAAAACCACATCATGCTGCCTTATGCATTTCTTGTCATATAAATCAACTAGGAAGCTACAACACTTGTAATTTGACATCCAAAAATTAACAGACGACTTTCATTCAGCATTTCCATGGCATGAATATTTAGCGTCGAAATGGACAAGGATCCTCTTACATAATGCAATATTCAAATTGAGCCAACCATTCAACGTGTATGTGGATGCTCAACCTGATTGGAATATCAATCAAATCTCACTAAAATTACACCTTAGTATCTCAGAATAAGGAAACGCCATTTCCATAACGTAGTTCTGCATATACAAAAAACACTGATTACAAGGCAGATTTTCTTTATTTACCTTATAAAAAGGATACATAGAGGGGACAAACAAGGACAGACAAGGGACATATCAGGTCAGACGTACTCGTTACATAGATAAGAAACGTATGAGTTTTTATAAATAAATGAAGACGGATGATTTAAAATTATAAATGAAATTAATGTCACTGTTATGTTCGGGTATTTGGATTAACCCGCCGGTTAATTTCCTTTTCCGTAATTCTTTTCGTTCCCTTACGCTTGGTCCGACCGTGCAAGCACGGCACCTTGTATACTCCACATTCTTACCACATTCGTCCATCTTTTCCCGAATACTCATTGCGGCAGGTTTCTTCTCTCCAGACGGGTCTTACTGGAAAGGTGGGTTACGAAGTAATTCACCAGCCCACGTCCAGAGATGAATTGGCCTGTCGCGATCCCTTTCAGTAGCGTCTTCTATACCACATCTTTCAGCATGGTTACTATGCAGAAGAAAGCTACCTTCTTTTCTTTGGTGAAAGAGGAAGGTGGTACAATCTTTATCATGGACTCAGACGAGAGCCGTACTCTTTCTGTTTCCGACATGAGCTGTTCGGCAAAGGTCATCAATTCCCTCAGTTCCTCAAAGTATACGAAGGCGTGCGTAACCGTTTCACTGGCACGCCCGCACCTGATTACAAGGTAGGAAGATGTGATCATCATATGATGCCCGATGAGCCATGGCCTAGGGCGAAGCAACTGTCATAAGTACAAAACCAAAATCATAACTATATAAATATATTGATAATTGAATATACAGCGGATTATAGCATTGCTGGAAATGTCATACTGTCTTGTAGTGGTTGATTGATGCGTTTGATATTGTCCATTTAAAATTCCTTTGACACAATATTTTAGTTGAAGAATATAAATCTGTTTTTATAGTAAAGAATTAAAAGAAAGAATCGTAGGATTTAACAGATGTCATTGCCAGAAGTATGGTGCGGCATAAGTAATTACAGACACACTATATACAGACAAGTGCGCGCGCACATGCACACACACACACAGATACATTGTTATGTTTAATTAGATGATCAACTATAAGCGATATGTGTCCGTGTGTTTAGTAAATACATACACCACACGCATATATATATATATACACATACATACATACATATATATATATATATATATATATATATATATATATATATTGTTCTTGCGTGTGAATGTGTGTGTGTGTGTGTGTATTTTCTCACGTGTCTGTCGCTATTTTCTATGTCGTGCTGATTAAAGAACACTTGTAAATGTTGTTACAAACATTCAATAATGGAAGGCTGCGACAGAAAATCGAACACCTGTCAACAATAAGACAAGCTGAACACATTCGGAGAACAGACAAATAGTTCAATAAATCAAGCGTAGAAAGGATCCTGTACGCAGTCACGTCAGTGAGCGGCTAGAAATAGCAGCAATCTCCAGCACCCCGTCCTTCCTAATTCACCCTAATGTCTTACAAAATGAAAAAGTACGTTAGATAAAGCAGTTCTAAATGTACTATTTACGAGAAATCTCATTCTCAAAGCTGGAACACGGTACAGATGATAGCTGAGCACGAATGAACTCGATATAGCAAGAGGATCAAAACAAGAGTTCAATATCTTTACTCAAATTTATATATGTGGATGAGCGTGCGCTTAAGTTATATA
>NC_068981.1:16515176-16525217 GCF_001194135.2 Octopus bimaculoides
ATATACATATATATATATATATATATATGTATATATATGTATATATATATATGTATATATATATATGTATATATATATATATATATGTATGTATATATATATATATATATATATATGTGTGTGTGTGTGTGTGTGTGTGTGTGTGTGTGTATCTGTATATATATGTGTGTGTGTGTGTATATATGCATTTATATATATATATAACAAAAATGTACAGGTGCCAATTCATTACGGCCATTTCAGGCAGCTCCATTTAATTGATTAATGAAAATATTGCATCAGTTCGGAAGAAACCATTCTCGTCAAATGACCACATCTGACGAGAACGGTTTCTTTCAAATTGATGTAATGTTTTCATTAATCAATTAAACAGTCCCGCTCGAAACGGCCGTAATGAATTGGCACCTATACATTTTTGTTATTTATTTATATTCTGTTCACCTGACTTGGAATCTGCACTTCGGAAATACAATAGAAATTACCTTTATATAAAATAAAAAATATATATATATATAACGTACATATCTGAATTACCAAGAGCGGATATCTTCACTTAGCTGGTTCGCGTTGTCTACACACTCAACAGGAATCTGGGATACATATACACCTACACAGAGTTTTGATATTCAATGTTCAAATAATATTGTTGGGATGTGTAGATAATACCGAACTAGGAAGATGCCACAATTTAAGTACCTGACTCAACTAAATCTTAATTATATTATGTTATAGATAGATAGAGAGAGAGAGAGAGAAAGAAGTGAGAGCGTATCTGTGTTAGAAGCGATGTACAAATATTGTACACATATACACACACACACATACAAACACTTATATATATATATATATATATATATATATATATATATATATATATATATATAGATATATATACATATATATAAGAGGCATAGGTATCCAGAAGACCCAAGATGGCAGGTAAGGCTGTGTAAGTGCTACAGAAGGAACGTAGTTAGACTCTCGGGTCGATAATAATGCGAGTGAGGTGTCTACTGCAGGTCTTCTGTGAAAATATATGTTAAATAAAATGGGACAACAAAACCAAGGCTGTGTCCTATAGATAGATAGATAGATAGATAGATAGATAGATAGATAGATAGATAGATAGATAGATAGATAGTTTCTCAGTATGTTCTTCTTATGATAACAGTGCTTGTTGCATGAAGTTGATCTATATTAATATCGTAATCTAATCTAGTATGCAAAGCACAACAAGGAATACACATATTGATGTAATACTAGCAGAAGTATCAATTTTACTCCAGATGGTCGTGGCATAGTTATCAATGAAGTTAGAATCAATTTATAAAAATTGAGTATTCCTTACTCATTAAAGACGATACGACAGATAATAAGACCCCTAATGTCTAGAGTAAATTTGATATTTATTTTTAAATTAATATTCGTATTTGTTAATTTATTGTGCATGTTTATTCTTACATACTGACATGCGCGCACATATTTGTATGTGTGTGTATGTATATATGTAACGTATAATGACTGCATCAAAATACACTGAAGAGGATGAAAAATTTGGAAAACACATGAGAAAACTTCGCTCTAGTTCGTTAGTTATGGAAGAACGCAGTAAATTATACGAGGATAGAATTCAAGTAAAATCATTCAAGCTTAAAGAGCTCAAGAAATGTGTTCGTAAGGGTCTTGATGTGAATTTGCCTGAATATGTAGGTGCTCAGCCCAATTTATCATGTAATGAAGATAGGCGTGTCTAAGTAAGGCAGTCCTTAAAAGTCATCAGGGAAAATTGCTAATTATGCGTTATACGTCATCACTATATGCTATGACTGGAAAGAATGTGTCAGAAAACGGACTGAAACGTCATATGAAGTTTCACCAAAACAATATTGTAAGCACCTACCGCAAGATGAATCCATCGTTGCCACATCCGTGCTGCTTGTGTTTAAGAGAACGATAAAACATTAACATCAGGTGCAGGAGTGGCTGTGTGGTAAGTAGCTTGCTTACCAACCACATGGTTCTGGGTTCAGTCTCACTGCGTGGTACCTTGGGCAAGTGTCTTCTACTATAGCCTCGGGCCGACCAAAGCCTTGTGAGTGGATTTGGTAGACGGAAACTGAAAGAAGCCTGTCGTATATATGTATATTATATATATATATATATATATATATATATATATATATGTATGTGTGTGTATATGTTTGTGTGTCTGTGTCTGTCCCTCCCAACATCGCTTGACAACCGATGGTGGTGTGTTTATGTCCCCGTAACTTAGCGGTTCGGCAAAAGAGACCGATTGAATAAGTACTAGGCATCTAAAGAATAAGCCCTGTGGTCGATTTTCTCGACTAAAGGCGGTGCTCCAGCATGGCCAAAGTCAAATGACTGAAACAAGTAAAAGAGTAAAAGAGTATCACTCGAAATCGAGTGGCAAAAGACAGAACAACAGAAATAGAAGAAATATATTTTTGATATAAAGCTAGCAGTTTTGAGATGAACGTTATTAGATGATACCATCCATTCAGTATTTTACTGGTACTTTGTTTTATCGACATTGAAATGATAAAGGGCAAAGCCTACCACGGCGAGATTTGAACTCAGAATGTTAAATAGACCCCACAAAAGCTGTAAGGCATTTTTTTTTTCGCATTATAATGACTTTGCCAACTTACCTGACTGAGAAATAGAAATAATGGAACATATGCAGACAGGCCATCAGTCGTACAGAGAGAAGTAAATATATGAAACCAAAACAATATTGCGATGGACAACGAATGAAATTCCAAAGGTTAAGCTCTCATGTGATTTGGCTACACGAGTACTTCTTAATGTGCAATTATGTGTATGTATGAGTGTCTGTGTTCGTGTACATATGACTGTGTATGCGTTATCGTATAGCATGTTGCAGGTACATCAGATCTTTACAAGGTTACGTGAGCTTTACTCTGGCTAACCTATGGACAGGGATGTGATTTGCAAATTACAGATGAATTATTTGATGAATCTGTGATAAAGCGAATCCTCAGTAATATTTACATTTAATTTTAACACTTCTGATTGCATTGCATAAAGTGATTTATGTGTGCATTCATTCTTCAATGGACTAAAACGAACCTGTGCCGTTCGTTTGATAAGGCGATGGACTGACAGAACCGTTAAAGAGATAGAAAAAATACCTTGTCGTATTTGTTCTAGGTATTTCCTTTGTGAGGTTAACGCCCACGACGAAACCAAAACCAAGTTGTTGTCATTATTATTATTATTATTATTATTATTATTATTATTATTATTATTATTATCATCATCATCATCATCATCATTATTATTATTATTATTATCATTATTATTATTATTATTATCATTATTATTATTATTATTATTATTATTATTATTATTATTATTATTATTATTATTATTATTATTATTATTATTATTATTATTATTATTATTATTATTATTATTATTATTATTATTATTATTATTATTATTATTATTATTATTATTCAGGTCACTGCCTGGAATCAAACTCGGAATTTTGGAGTTAGTAGCCCGCTACGCCATATGCCCGTGGTTAAGAGCGCGGGCTACTAACCCCAAGTTTCCGAGTTCGATTCCAGGCAGTTACCTGAATAATAATAATGCCAAGTTGTTTTATCGACCCTTGCATTTCCTTAGGAAAACAGTGCGGTGAGAGACACAGAGAGAGAGAGAGGGGGGGAGTAGAAAGTTTGTATGAGCAACTGCTAATCTATCTATCTATCAAACTGTCTATCTATTTATCTATCTATCTATCTGTTTATCTATGCATACATGTGTGTGTGCGCGTGCGCGCATATATTTACACATATATATAAACTCTACACACAGATGCGCTCAGGAATGAAACTTTTGTTAAATCCAGTTCGACTTCTGGGCATAGTGTACTAGTGAGACTCACTACTTGTAACAGAGGGATAGGAACAAGATTAAAGCAGGTCAGCCCTCATCAAACAAAGAATATAATGAAATGCTTTCTAGCAATAGCCTTCACGTTTTATTTTTCTCAAACACATTTAAATTTATATCTAGGACCACTTAACATTTAAAAAATATCCTTCATCTTTATTAAGACTGCTGGGTGCAATTTGTGGGACAGTTGGCAACTATTCTTAATGAACACTGACCAGTATTATTACGAATAAACACATTTAGTTTGCTTGTATGTAGATATATGTCTATAGTAAAGATCTGGGATTCTCTTGGAACAGGTGATGGATTAGACAACAGTGTTGTTTGCACTACAGATATTCCGTGATGAATGTGTACAAAGTGATAACATACAGGTGAGTGATGTTAGTCGTATATTTAAAGGTGAACGGATGTTACATCAGTCAATGTGCTCAAGTGATAGCAGATATATCTCTCTAAATATTTATCCGCTAGACAACTAGGTCTTTCACAGCAGACTTATACTGACACCAAGATGGAGATTCTTGGAAATATCGGGAATATTCTTTAATGAGGACATAACGACCTAGTATTCCAGATAGTATTGTTGTTGTTGGCACTCCGTCGCTTACGACGTCGAGGGTTCAGTTGATCCGATCAAGGGAACAGCATGCTCGTGAAATTAACGTGCAAGTGGCTGAGCACTCCACAGACACGTGTACCCTTAACGTAGTTCTCGGGGATATTCAGCGTGACACGGTGTGACAAGGCTGACCCTTTGAATTACAGGCACAACAGAAACAGGAAGTAAGAGTGGGAGAAAGTTGTGGTGAAAGAGTACAGCAGGGTTCGCCACCATCCCCTGCCGGAGCCTCGTGAAGCTTTCGGTGTTTTCGTTATGACCGCGAGTCCGCTGCCCTAAACAATGGGTCATTGCGCCTCCACTCCAGATAGTGGATTTAGTAAGAAGACACAGTCACTTCAAGTATCAGTGAGATAAACATTTCATACGAGGCTCCCGCGTATGTGGAGGTTTGGGAGTTACGCACAGAAACTTAGAAAATGTTTATGCTTGTGGCACCAACATCTCTAAGTACTCATTCAAAATCAAGTTGTTCTACTGATTTTGTTGGCAAAGATTCCATCACCGAATAACTATAACTTCCACCTCACATAATCAGAGGCCGGTTCTTCTCTTGAGACTTTCTATCGATTCTAATATGAACTCTGCTTTATCGAACTTGAAGCCTGCACACCTCTCTCATGGATGACAATGATGACGGCGGCTGCAGCGGTGGCGACGGCGACGACAACGATGATGATGATGTGATGATGATAATCATGATGATGGTTGTTTCGGTAGGATTAGTCCCCACACACTGCGTATCATTTCTAAGATACCGCAATTAACGCTTCACTTAACATTTTAGAACTACCCAACCTCTCACGATTTTTTTTCTTCTTCTAGATAGAGACTTGCAGATATTCTTCAAACTGAAGATCAAACATATCAAGCGCATCACTCTCAGATTGACTACAAAGAAATGGGAAATACTCCTCATTATCATTTGACAATCTTGTAACAATAGCTCACGCCCAGTAGTAGAGGCATGAACAATACACAACAACGTCAAAAAACGCTACGAACGCATGCATAGCATCACAAACCCAGATGAGGTCTCTTGATGACCTCACATAAACTACAAGGTCAACACTACATCACCAAAAGCAGGTTTCTTCATTAAAGCCAGAAATCTCTGAGATTAGTTGAAAGCCATATTCGTCATACAACAAATCTAATCCATCATCTGGTATAACACGGTCACGTGATTATTATTTGTGTTGCAAACATTTGGACCAGGTTTTTCTTCAGAGGATGATATCCTAACTCCCTTCCCGACATATCCCGAAGCTCTCAAAAGGGATAAGCACTGGAGCCTTAATTTATATTAGTTTATTGTTCCTGTAGTTAGGACAATGTCATTGTCCCCTTTGGGCTTGTTGTGGGAGAGGAGCAAGTTAAAGTCGTCAAGGTTTTCTTGCATAAGTGTTTATCAACCAGTAGTAGTAGTAGTAGTAGTAGTAGTAGTAGTAGTAGTAGTAGTAGTGGTGGTAGTAGTAGTGGTAGTAGCAGCAGCAGTAGTAGTAGTAGTAGTAGTAGTAGTAGTAGTAGTAGTAGTAGTAGTAGTAGTAGTAGCAGCAACAGCAGCAGCAGCAGTAGTAGTAGTAGTAGTAGTAGTTGTAGCAGCAGCAGCAGTAGCAGCAGCAGCAGCAGTAGTAGTAGTAGTAGTAGTAGTAGTAATTTGTGATATAAGGGTTTAAGATGTAATATCGCAGAGAAAACCCGCTTAAATCGTCACGAGGACCTCCACTGCTGTCTCTGCCAACACTACAACTTTCACCATTATCACCACAGTCGGTAACACGATCACAAACACCACTTGAGTCTAGTTCTCACTTGCGACTGGCCACTAACGTCACGACTAGCAGCATTACAATCTTCAACACGATTATCACTGACGTAACCACTACAAACCTCTTCATCACCAGCTGCAGAAGCAGCAACAACAACAAGAACAACAACTGCAGCTGCAACAGCACCAGCATCATTGTTATCTTGAGTTCCATTACAATGAGCATCGTCATCAAAGCCATTAAAAATTTGAAGGCCATTAACATATTCAACAGAAGCAACTGTTAAGCATGCGGTCAAATGCATGCGTATATCTAAGGATCTGTAAACGGTTAATGTGTTTTCTACACAGATAAAAGGCTTCTGTATGTTCAAATATATTCATACATACATACGTACGTACATACATACATACATATATACATAGTGGCTGCTTTCTCGTGAGCGATCAAAGCCATTGCGAGGCAGAATCACCGAAATGAGTCATTCACAATGCAATGTGAAGCCCTTATGTGACACTTGAGCTCCGCCAAAGATTTGCACATTTTGTACATACGTACTCACGCACATACAAACATACATACATTGATACATACATACATACATGAAGGCATACACGGGAAAGAGCAAATTAGACAGATCAATATATAGATCATATTAAATATATGAAAGACAAAGTACATATGCATACGTATAAAAAAGTAATATATATATATATGTAGATATATACATAGTATACATATTTTGTATATATAAAGTATACATATATGTGTATACATACATTATATACATTATATATATATATATATATATATATATATATATATATATATATATATATATATCTGCATATATGTACGCATGTATGTATGTATTCTCATGTAAATAGTTGCATATCTAGACATGCTCATATATATATTTAAATGCTAAACTTCTGAAAAATTTTACAGATTTCTACAGTTGCAATGATGGATTGGATCTGTAGTCTTCGAATTAGCTTTCTCCTTTCTGGTTCTGAGAAGCCTAATTTCTCAAGATTGGTATTTAGGCTGCGTGTATGTATGTATGTGGACCTTTTTACATGCATACATATATACATATTTTGTATTTCATATATTTAATGCACTTTATATTTTCATCTGTCCAATTTGCATATCCCCATATTTGCTTCTATACCGGCTCAGCTTTGAATCATTTGAGCACGACAAAGTGTATTCCATACGGAGAATATCTGCATCTTATCTATGAACTATATATATATACATACATACACAAATACATACATACATACACACACATATATATTCACATATATAACTACATATATACATTGACTATATCGTATGTCAATGTTTTGACTCGATTTGACATACTATTGTGGAAAAGCACAATGGCGCGAACGTTTGTCTTAAAGATGTCCTCCATATCTACTTTATCTAAAAGTTCATCTGATATATCTAAGGCATATCTTTTGTACAGGAAACCAATAACTATGTCAGTATATTAGGGGGTAATATGTGTGCTTACATTCTTCTGAGATTCATGACATTATTTAATGTAATTTCTGTTGTTATTATGATTGGTTCGTTATCCTATTGGCTATCGATTTTCTGGAACATTCCAGATATGCAACTTGAGTCTGCGCACAAACTACACTCTACATCTGTATCAAGGTCTTTTTTATTTTTGTATTAATCAAAATTACATACATATGTACATATATGGATGTAAGAATGTGTTTGTATGTAGGTCTGTGTAGTGATTAATATCATTGTATACAATATATATATATATGCAGTACGATCGTTTCATGCAACTCCATTTACTTAAGCAATGTGAACATTACATTAAATGTAAAATGCAGAGCAATCCTCAGCTGCACAAAGATACAGAAATTTACTGAAATTTCATTTCAGCAGGACATATTTTGTAATTACATTAAAACTCTCCAAGTAGAAAGGAAGAATACAAAAAAACATTTTGACTTTGCTAGACCATACAGGCTAGTACTGCATTAACTTTGGATATCCTCGTTGCTTATTTTGATTGTATATATATATACACATGCATGCATCTACATGTATGTGTTTGTGTGTAGGGCAACACAATTTGAAAATGATTGACACAAAATAAGGAGTTAATACAAGGAATATATATACACGCACAGATGTATATATTTTCCTACCTGAAATATATGAGATGAGCCTATAGTGTATGTTTTCATATGCACGTGATAGACATGCAATCTATGTAGATATACTCATATTTGCCTATGACGGGAGGCTAAACCGGTTCGATAAAGCAGTGAAATCTGTTTTATACTATACGTAACTGTTTTAAGAAAGGAGTACAGGGTGGTAATATCTGGAGCGCATGTTGGTTATAGGGGTGTTTATGCAGAATGAACCTTGAAAGAAATACCTTACATACGTTCATATATACCCCACTCTCTCTCTCTCCCACACTCTCTTTCTCTCTCTCTCTCTCTCTCTCTCTCTCTCTCTCTCTCTCTCCCTCTCTCTCTCCCTACATATATACACACACATATATCTAGGCAATAAATTCATAAATAGGCATATATATATATATATATATATATATAGATAGATAGATAGATAGATAGATAGATAGATAGATAGATAGACAGAAAGAGAGCGAGAGAGAGAGAGAGAGAGAGACATAAGTACATAGGTAAGTACGTACATGCATACATACAGACACGCATTCATACATACATAGGTAGGTACGTGCATGCATACATACAGACACGCATACATACATACATACATTCATACACACACACACACACACACACACACACACACACATATATATATATATATATATATATATATATATACACATGCATTCATACATACATACAAAAACAGGGGTTGGGAATGAGAAATATCTATGAAGTTATGTCAATATCTAACTTTAGCCTGATTTATACATGCACTTCTGTATGCAGTGTTTTATAAATGACTACATGTATATATGCATTTTTATATATTTGTTAGTACGTAAGAAGAAATCTAATTTACACGCAAACAGCGCTCTTACATTATTAAGAAAAATATGTTGATTCATCCAGGTCTTAGAACGAAAACGCTTGTATATAAAAGAAAAACATTCTATTTGTTGACAGATAAAGAAAAATATATATATAACAAAAAACAACTCTATAAGAAGGAAATTAAAATAAATAAATATATATATATGACCACGCTGTAAACAAGTAAAACTGAACTTATATCCGTCGTTTTGATTAAGCCTGCGGCTATATACTTTCAGCATGTTTAATTAAATAATATTTGTATGAAGAGCAGGACAAGTAGGTAAGACAGACTAAGGGCTCTGTCTAGCCCCCAGCAACATGGATTTCCTTTCTGATGCGGGCAAAAGTGTGTGTTTGTTGTTTTGTTGTAGGTATTAGGTTTTCAATGCGTTTAATGTTCATATGAATAGAAATGTTGCATGAGCGAGAAAATGAATGAATGAATGAATGAATGAATGATAAAGCTGGTCGTAATTGTGGATGGAATTTCTCGTGTTCTTTACAACGGAAGGGAAGTAAATCTACTCTTCAATCACATTACAAGACGTTATTGTAGTGTTATCGGTACAAAGGGGGTGGGCGGGAAGCGAAATTCACTATGTGTACAATATATATGCATATATATATATATATATATATATAT
>NC_068981.1:16526666-16530053 GCF_001194135.2 Octopus bimaculoides
TATATATATATATATATATATATATATATATGAGACAGATAGAATAAGTACTAGGCTTACAAAGAATAAGTCCTGGGGTCTATTTGCTCGACTAAAAGGCGGTGGTCTAGCATGGCCGCAGTCAAATGACTGAAACATGTAAAAGAGTAAAGAGTATATACATAAATATATATATCAAAACTGTCCGACGATGGGGATCTGATAATTTTGAAGCTTTAATAAAAAAGTGTGCATATATATATAGGGAAAGAATTGGTCGTGCCTACCGGAAAGCACCTGCCTAATATATCTGTGAAATATTATAGAGAGTTTGAGATAGTTCAATACTTCATAGTAACCATTGTTACCTTCATGGAGCCAGGACGCTCGAAGATAGTGACAGTGAGGTTCCAGAAAATGGTGGCTAGTTTTGTTTGGAGATTTGGGATTTGCATATAGCGTATTTGTATTTGACTGTTCTTTCTGTTAAAATAGGTGACGCATTTGTAGTCACATGTGTGCATCTGTGTTCAATTATGCATGAGTGTGTGTGTGTGAGCGTGTGTATGTGCGTTTGTGCGTGCATCTGTGTGTATGTTTGCGTGTGAAGGAATTTGCATATGTGCATGCGTGTGTATGTGCGTGTGTTTTGGGGCGTGTGCATGTTAGTTTTGGCAATATATATATTTGAACAGAAAATATGTAGATCTTGATTGGTGGTTTTCACTCATTTTTTTACCTGTGGACCGCTTTTGATTCCTATTTTACTTTACGGAACAGCAATAGCCGTTTATAAAAATATTCTTCTATGTTTGAAATTCAACACTTTTAGGAATTTTCTTATAAAGACATATTTTGTTGTATTGTAGTAATATAACAAATTTATCGCATAAATTTTAACAGCACAGCTAGCGGTGCTCCAGTATGACCATAGCCTTTGGGCTGAAACGTATAAAAAAATAAAAGAGCAAAATCTTATATGGACCCCCGAGGGCCATAAAGACCCCTGTTGTGGACCACTAATTTAGATGAATAATTATTATACCTTATATCTGGGGATCGTAGCGGGTGATAGGTGTGTGTTTATGTGTGAGTGTGTGCGCGCGTGCGCGTGTGTGTATGTGTGTGTTTGCAAATGTGTAAGAGTGTGTGTTTGCTCATGTTTGTGCTCATGGTTACAGTCTAAAAACCGGTGTCATGATTTGCGTTGTATCGATTCAATATTAGTGGTTCGACAAATACACATCGATAAAATATGTAGTAGACTGACTATGACTATAACTAGGGAGGCAGTGTACCGGCATGTCAGCAGTCCAATGACTAAATTCTGTAGAATATAAAGCAATCACAGAAATGTGCGTATGGGGGTGTACAGAAATGGGAAGAGAGAGATGGACTGATGGATAGATAGATAGATAGATAGATAGATAGATACTTGTAGAATGACAGAGAGAATTACCGTATATGCATATAAAGATATACTTTATTTGTCTATATATGTACATATGTAAATATGTATTCATATATGTATATATGTATATTTTCTTTTTTTATTTTCATATACATATGTGCATGAATATATTTATGTACATGTGTATTTAACCATCTTTTCTCTCTTCTTCTCTACGTCTTTCTCTCTCCTCTCACATACACACACACACACACACTCTCTCTCTCTCTCTCTCTCTCTCTCTCTCCCCCTCTCTCTCTATATATATATATCTATCTCTTTTTTTTTTACTTCTCCCAACCGGTAAGCTCTGTCTCAAATGAAACAAATATCTCAATGATATTGCACATTTCATTTCCTGAATAAAATGGTTTTAGTCTGATGTTATTGTCAACTCGTTGTTACAATGTAAACTAATTATCTCAGTTATCTTCTAGAGAAACTGCCTTACGTTAATGAGAAAAACTCGCCGTCCTTTTCATTCCTATTTTTTTATATTTACTCAGAACATTGAACTTGGGTACCTCTTTCAGACACAATCCATTGCAGAATATATTTTTTATAAAGAGAACGAAATGGTCAGGATTTTACAGTGTGCAGGATTTTACAGTGTACATTTTTACAGCACTTCGGTGCCAAATTTCGGCGCCATTTCTTGCAAATTGCTGTGCAATGCATTCTCCTTCTCCATTCGTTGCTGAGTTTTGAAGCTTCCAAGTTCTCTCAAATATACAGTAATTATCTTTATATAGGAGCGAAAGCTTTCAGTTGTTAGCTTCACACTATAATAGAACAATTTGTTGGTTAAATAACCCTCATTTTGAATAAAAGAGTCCTTCAGCAGAACCAGTATAATATCATCAACAGAACCAGATTGGTATTTTCTCTCCAGCCCCTGTGACAGTCATTTGTGTCGTGTTCCCAGTTTTGTACAGCTACATATATATTATCATTCAAAGGTCTCTTTTAGCAATTCTATTTGAAACTGTGTATGCAAACTTATAATTTAAGGGAGCTGATATTAAAAGAGCTGAAATTTTCCTGAATGGAAATCACATGTTTACAGTAACGAGAAATAGCATGCTACTGCCTGGAAATAAATGGAAGGACCCATTGTATAATGCAATTCAGGTAGATCCTTTCTGGAATGAATGAGGGAAATTAAGAAAAGATGGTAATGGGTTGAACCCTTTTAATAATAACCTACTTCGATCCTCATTGACCCGGCTCTAAATATCATAGATGCGCACAAATACATACATGCACATACACACACATACTCCAGCACAAGTACACACAATCATACAGAAAAGAAATATATGCATGCGTGCTTATTCATGTGTGTGTGAGTGTGTATATACAGAGAGAGATAGAGATAGAGAGAGAGAGAGAGAGAGAGAGAGAGAGAGAGAAATATTCACACATATGTACATACATACATGCATACATACATACATACATACACACACATCCAAAAATGGATTTAATAATTTAATAATCTAACAAGCGAAAGGAAAAGATACAGCATCTGTATATAAAACTCATGAAATTCATCTTTCTTTTTCTCCATTTATTTGAAACAGAGGCTTCACGCCACTTTTCTGAACCGCTACTCTGAGTTTTGTCATTTCCATCATTCTTTGCTGTGTAGAGCGGAAACGGAAAATAAAAATTAGCAACGGAGTGAATCCTTAATATCAACGAAGTGAATATCTATACATAGACATAGAAACATCCAAGTTGACTATATGATGTTTATATAAGATGAAGTATTTATTTTAGGATATCATTATACAGTAAAAAGTTGTGTGACGAGGTGACAGATATTTTGCATAAAATACACCTTATAAGAAGATAACTTGTCATCATTTAGAATCAAAGTATATATACTTACATACATTCATATGTATATATAATATATATATATATATATATATATATATATATATATATATATA
>NC_068981.1:16530552-16531464 GCF_001194135.2 Octopus bimaculoides
TATATATATATATATATATATATATATATATATATGAATATATAGGGAGAAAGAGAGAGAGAGACAGACAGACAGACAGACAGAGAAAGATAGGGAGAAAGAGAAAGAGAGAGATTCGTTCATGTGTATGTGGATCTAAACAATATTCCTATGCAGGTATCTTGTTATATATCACGTGTTGTAACAATGTGTACAATAGTGTTTACACAAGGTCAATTATACATTCAACTACATCTGTCACTTAAAAAGGTAAAACGAACGCTATTCATACATTCATGCAGAAGACAACCACACAAACACAAACACACACACACACTACACATATTAATAAATAACTAAATAGGAGTAGATAGATAGATAGATAGATAGATAGATAGATAGATAGATAGATAGATAGATAGATAGATAGATAGATAGATGAAAAGAAACATATTAATAGACACAAGCATAACTAGACAGTTTTACAGATACATGCATACAGCAATACATATATGGTCATTTAGGAAGTATTTTCCCTAAATTTAAATCGAACCGCTTCGCTTATAAGTTGGAGCCGGTGCTTTTTATATTAGGATGAAATTTGAAAAAGATTTTTGAGAACACATAGGGGTAGATGGAGACACGATGTAAGTTAGGATGACAAAGTGACAGGTGGTTAAGCATTGACCAGGTCGATGCATTAATAGAGTAATGTTATTTCCTCAATTTCTCCTGTTGATTAATATCAGTAAAATGTATGATACTGAAAACCATAAAGAAGACACACGTAAGCCTCAGTAACCAACTCCATGGGTTATACATATATGTGTATATGTGTACGTGTATATATATATATATATATATATATATATATATATATATATATATACACACATACAATTATATACATACATATATATATCTATACACACA
>NC_068981.1:16532326-16533293 GCF_001194135.2 Octopus bimaculoides
TATATATATATATATATATATATATATATGTACACATATATATATATTCATATATACACTCACATAAACATCAATATATATATATATAGCGTGGGTGTATATTAATAAACCACGTAAAATTCTATTTAGTATGTAATGGAGTAGGTTGATATATTTTATTAAAATGTGAAGCTTCTCGAAGAGTTACTCTGAGTTTAACATGCCATTTAATCAAATATTTAAATCATTTTTCAGTTTGAAACAGTCACTAAAGTGAAACTATGTAATGCTTCCAGAGACTTCTACTTTAGGTATTAAATATGTATTACAGTTGATAAAAGCAGATATTTACCACCTTACCACCTGTGTATATGCATGTGTGTGCATGTGTGTATATATATATATATATATATATATATATACGCAGACACATGCACACTTGTATATATATATATGTAATATACACACATATATAGATACATGTTATTTCATATGGTTTACACCTCTCATTTGTAGTTCCAACGAAATATCAGGAGACATCTTGTTAGTCACTCAGCTTGCTAGATATAGCAGCCAAATCCCATTCATATTTCAATCTACGAATAAAAAATAGAAGCATCGATAAAAAAACAGAACGCCATTCAATCTGATCCTTATTTAGGACCTCTGACCTAGAGCTAAATGACAATGACAACATGTAGATTATTCATAGTCAAGGCAACGATGCAGATCTTATTTGAAGGTTAAAGGAGGGAAATTTAGATACGTTTTATTATCAGATGTTAAGCACATGTGAATCCAAATGCCTTGTCTTCGTGTTTGTAACTCTGAACATACATACAGTCACAAAAATATATACAAAAACATACACACCATCGTATATACACACATGCATGCAAACACACACATAAACACATATATCTATACACACACAAACACACACACACACACACACACACACACACACACACACACACACACACACACA
>NC_068981.1:16533422-16539466 GCF_001194135.2 Octopus bimaculoides
AAAGCTCCACGATGGTTCCGGCAGGTGGTGGTGGCGAACCCTGTTGTACTCTTTCACCACAACTTTGTCTCACTCTTTCTTCCTGTTTCTGTTGTACCTGTATTTCAAAGGGCCAGCCTTGTCACACTCTGTGTCACGCTGAATCTCCCCAAGAACTACGTTAATGGTACACGTGTCTGTGGAGTGCTCAGCCTCTTTCACGTTAATTTCACGAGCAGGCTGTTCCGTTGATCGGATCAACTGGAACCCTCGACGTCGTAACCGAAAGAGAACCGAGATATATAAATATATGTATGTGTGTGTCTGTCTGTGTTTTCATGTATATGTATACCTATATGCATAAACATGTGTTTACATATATGCGTGTATGTATGAACATATATGTTCATTCATATATACGTGTGTATATGTATGCATGCAAGTGCGTATGGATGTATGTATTGACCATAGTGATCAGCAACCATACCATAGTTATCATTTCCACTATCGTCTTGCAGCCCACGTGGTTTCACACAGCTCGTGTCCAATAGGTCAAGTAACAATATATTTACAGTGGGCCATATGACAAGCCTTCAGAAAACATTATTGTGAAGGCAACGGGGTCCCGGCCCTCGATACAATTTGAACTCAACACTGCAAGCTAGCGATACAGTAGTAAGATTTAGACACTAGTTAACTGTTATACACTATATTATTCTTTAATACTTATTTACAGCGAGGTAGACTAGGCTCTATTACTGGCAAAGAATATTTATGGCAAAGAATATGGTGTATTGTCTGCTTCAGAATACGAACCAGAGAACAGAGAGATTCTTCTCTGTCACACCGTCATGTTGGCCAGCTGTAGCGTTCACGCAAACATTCTAAAGATTCATAGATATTACACATTCACAAACCCATTTATTGTTGTATTATGAGACACCATTGGCTAATATATACATTCATGACAACCATATTATATACATTTGCACGTGAACTAATATACGCATATATATATATATATAGGGCAATAAATATTATATAGATGCTTGTAAAAGCATTTGAAATATATACTGGCATTCAAATAGTATAGATATATATATATATATAGAAGCTGTATTATAGGCAAAGCAATTAAAGACAAAATGGACATCTCCCCACTCTCGCTTTATAGCTCCTCTCTCTACTCGTATACAAAAGATGACAGTATCACAATTACAAAAGTACAGTGACAAACACCCACAATCAACACGTATATATACATATTCATACATTCATATATATATATATATATATATATATATATATATATATGAGTGTGTGTATGTGTCTATACATGTAGACACATACACACATATATATGTATATATATATATATGTGCGTAATGCATAATCACAGATATAGTTATGTATATGTGTGTTGATGATATAAAGAGAGAGAGACGCGCACACGCACACATCTATCTTTTATCATAGGTTCAAACACACACACACACACACACGTGTGTGCGGGTGTGTGTGTGTCTGTGTGTGAATGAATAATAAACAGAGAGACGAGTATAGAGGCACGATTAGAGCGACAGACACATGGAATAAAAGAAAAACAGAGAGACGGAAAGACAAAGAGAGACACAGAGAATGTGTGTGCGTGTAAGAGAGACAGACTGAGAGAAGTAACGATTTAAACAGAGAATGAGAGAATGTGAGAATGAGAGAATGAGAGAGAAATTCATAGATAGATAGATAAATGTAGTAGAATGACAGCATAGTATTCCTCTGCTACACATGCCATTATGTAAAGCGAGGCATTCAACGTGTATGATGGACGTTGCTGAAGTAGTACGTGAAACATACACAGACAAATCCATAAACGGAAGTATACACTGGAACAGAAACACTCTCACACACGTATTTATATATATATTATGTTTAGTATAAAAACATTCTCCTACGTATACGTGTGTGTTTGCGTGTGTAAAAGCGAAGCTGTTCACTGTGTATACGATATATATATATACAATGTATATTAGATATATAGATTTATACAGTCATGTCATAGCTGTGAGAGTAAACCATACGTCAATAATAGCAATAACAACAACATTAAGACGGAAGATATATATATGTATATATATGTTTTGTTACTTACCTATCTTGATGTTCCGTGAGGCCGCCGTTGTGGCCCATAATCCAGTGATGTTAGCCACTGCCACCAGTAAGAAGATGTCCACATAAAGAGGACAGATTGTCTGCCAAGCCATCTTTTACTAACAATAACAACAACAACAGCAGCAGCAGCAGCAGCAACAACAACAACAAGAACTGCAGCAGTTTTTCGTGCCAGCGCCGCTGCAACACATGCGAGTACCGTTCTATGCTGGCACTAATCTAGCCTGGCCTCTACCGCTGCTGCTGTTGGTGCTTTCTTAGTGATGTTGTTGCTGCGGTTAATGATGATGTTGATGCTGATGATAGAGATGAGGTTGATGGTGGTGGTGGTGATGGTGGTGATGTTGATGTTGATGATGATGATGATGATAAATACGACGATGATGATGATGACGATGCTGTTGATGGCTGTGGTTGTAGGTGTGGAGTTGGTGACGATGGTGATGATGATGATGACGGTGATGCTGATGATGAGGATGCTGATGCTGTTGGTGGCTGTGGTTGTGGTTGTGGAGATGATGATGATGGTGATGATGGTAAAGTGGATGGTTGTAATGATGATGGGGGCGGCGGTGGTGGTGGTGGTGGTGGTAATGGTGCTGATATTGTCGATGAAATAGCGTGCATGTACGTTTCACTGTGTGTACATATTTAATATATACATACATTCATATATATATGCATATATATATATATGTATGTATGTATGTATCTGTATATATATATATATGTATGTATATATATATTATATATGAACGTGCGACTGTTTGGAAGATGTTAGCTAGGTTAATATATGAGTGCGTGTATGGCTATGTATGTGTGTGTGTGTGTATGTGTGTGTGAGTGTGAGTGTATGTGTATGACACAAGTGTGCGCGCATGTGTGGTGTTCGCTAGCGTGTAAGTGATTGGGCATCAGTGTGTGTGCGTGTGTATGTGTAATACATGAAATTATTAGTGTAGGTCTCTATGTTCTGTGTGTGTGTGTGTGTATGTGTGTGTGTGTGTTTTAATGTTATTATTTGCTTCTATGTGTGTGCATACACATAAGTGCATGTCTGTGTGTTCGTGTGCGTGTGTGTATGTGTGTGCGTGTGTGTCTGTGTGTGTATGTGCGTGCGTATGCGTTTCTCTCTCTTTCCTAAGATAACATGCGGCTGTTTATGTACAGAATTCGCCGTTCAACTGTCTTCCTCTTTTTTTTCATCCCTCTCACCTTCTTCTTCGTCTCCTTACTCTTCTTTCTTCTTCTACTTCGCTTTTCTTCTTCGTTTTCCTCTTCTTCTTCTTTTTTTCTTTCTTTTCTTTTTTTTCTTCACATGCTGCTTCACTTTCCTTCTCTCTCCCTTTCTTCCTTTCTTTCTCTGCAGCTCTATGCCTTCAGAATCACCGATTTACTTGTTCGACCTGTTCCTTAATCTCCTCCTCTTCCTTCTCCTCCTCTTATATTCTCTCCCCTCTCCGCCTCCTCCCCTCCTTCTTCCTCCTCCTCCACCTCCTCCTCCTTCTCCTCCGCTCTCTTCCCCCTCCTCACCACATCGCCACTTCAGCTGGAATCTTTTCCTTCTTTCAATGAAAAAACCCGCAATTTTTCCTTTGTTTTTCGTTCTTTTTCTCTCTCTTTCTTTCTCTGTGTGTTTTTTTTTCTCTCTCTCTTTCAATATACTCCTTCACTCACACATTTTCCATCTACACTACTTTTCCTTCTTTCTTTCTTTCTTTCTTTCTTTCTCTCTTTCTTTCTTTCTTTCTTTCTCTCTCGTTTCCTGTTCCTCTCCCTCTCACGCTCTGTTCTCGTTCGTGCCAAGCGCTCTATTTTTCACTGTCTTGAAATCCCTTGTTCTTCTGAGCTCTGCTTTCTTCCTGCTCTTTCTCTCTCTCTCTTTTTCCTTCTCTCTCTCTCACTCTCACTCTCTCTCTCTCCCAGTTTCTCAATCTGTTGACTGTGGTCTTCTGTTCCTCTGCTTCTATTACAAACTACAATGTTCACTCTCCCTATAGGAGAAATGCAGGAACTAGAATTCTGTCGATGGAAATTCCGCTAGACTCCGAAACCAACACTAGCAGAATACGTAAGATTGTGTGATGTGTGTGTGTTGTTTGTGAGCGACTGTGTGTGTCTGTGTGTGTTTGTGTTTACGTGCGTGTGCATGTGTGTGTGTGTGCGTCTTTGTCTGTGTGTCAGTATCTGGGTGTCTTTAGCCGTCTCCGTATGTATGTCAGCGTGTGCATATATCTGCGTGCATACGTGTGTGTGTTTATATTTGTGTACGCAAAAAAAAAAAAAAAAAAAAGAATCAGATAGACTAAAAGACAGAAAGACAAAAAGACAGACTTAAATATTATTAAGCAAGGAAGAATGAAAGAAAAGGAAAATAAATTTTAGCAATGTATTTTTGAAAATAAGTCAATAAAAAGAAGAGAAAACATATGTGTAATAAAATTATGAAATTAAATTCCAAAGAATTTTTCAAATTACGTTTGTAATGAATTAAAACAATAACAATTGGAATAAAAGATGTTAAGAAAATATTGATAGCATGTGTATTTGTGTGTGCCCTCACGTGTGGGTGTAAGCAGGTTATAGTAGGATTAGCAGGTGATTTTCTCTGTATATGCCTATGGATATATCTGTGTGTTTATCAATATATGTGTATGTATTGCGTACATGTGTGCTTAGAAGGCGTGCGATTTGAAAATGAAAGTGAAACTTGGAAGAAAAAAATTACATAAGTAAGAGAGAGGGTGACAATAATTGTTTGTGTAAATATATGATTAGTTGTATAGGATATATATTAACGAAAAGGGAAACAGTGTGTTTGTTTGGGAGTCAATGTGTGTTTGTGCGTTTCAAGTACAGAACAGTTGAAAGTGTAATTTTTTGCATGTGTGGGAAGGTTAGAGAGCTGGGAGATGAAAAGTGTCTTAAAAGTAAAAGTATTAAGAAAAATGAAATTTTTCTTTTTGCATATGAATTGTGTATCATACAGAATAGAGAACAAAATAATAATATAAGAAAATGAGAAATATAAAGTGAGATGATCAAGGTTAGATGAGAAGAGAGAGAGAGAAAAATGTGAAGGATAAGCAACGATGTGTTCTGATAATGAGAGTAGAATTAAAGAAAAGAGTGAAAAGATCTACATTACACGAAAGTACACTGCAACGGAAGAAGATGGTAATTGTTAGTCTTGGCGGCACTTTTCAGGTCGTAAGAAGGAAAGATTTTCACTGATCAACACGATGCTAATTGGCATTTTTAGACCTTTCACACCAGTCCTGTGGGAGAGGGGGGGGATAATATTTCGGCGTACAATATTGCTCTCCCCTTTAACTTCTCGCCCACTTCTTAACTCTCTTTGGCTCTGTTTCTTTATATATATATATATATATATATATATATATATATATATATGTGTGTGTGTGTGTGTGTGTGTGTGTGTGTGTGTGTGTGTGTGTGTGTGTGTGTGTGTGTGTGTTGGTGTGGGTGTGTGTATGTATGTGTGTGTGTATGTATATATGTATATATGTATTACGGGTAAAATTTCTTTCCGGGTTTGTGTTAAATATATCTGTGTGAGTCCAAAACTAAAGAAGTGTACATATGCAGATATATATATGTGTTTGCATAAACGTGTGGGTGTGTCCGTCTGTGTGTATGTGTGTGCCTTGATGTATTATTAAGGATGCAGCTAGGTTTCGTTTTGTTTGCTTTCTGTCTGAGTGCGATATTGATAATGTAGGAAATAAAAATCTATTATGAATTAAGTTAAATTAGACGCGTGGGCGTATATATAAAGATAGATAGATAGATAGATAGATAGATAAATAAATAGATAGATAGATGTGTGTCTGTAAATAAAAATGTATGTAAGGATATATATATATATATATGTA
>NC_068981.1:16539534-16540823 GCF_001194135.2 Octopus bimaculoides
TATATATATATATATATATATATATCAGATATGTAATATAAGAGGTGTCTCAGCTTATATCTCTATTTGTGTATTCAAATAATACTGACAGATAGAGAGAGAACAGAAGAGAGAAAGAATGGGGGCAGTTGAGTGGGGGGAAATGCAAAAAAAAAATGAGAGGGAGAAAAATAGAGATATACTACAATAAGTAATTAAGCAGTTTTAAGTCCAAAGATGTCATCGGTGTGTGACCTGGCATGAGAGTTGTTAATAGTTGTTAGCTGCGGTGAACCGGACCACGTGTGGCGTTGTTACAAATCTGGGATTAGGTTTCTTATACAGAACGGCGAAGGTCGAGAGTAAGCGGTCGAATAGATGCCGTGCTATCGCCACTGCTCAAGTAGCATGCAAGTATTTGTGGAAATAGTGGAGCCAATAGTTGCAACAGCGCAAATATAAAAGCTAGACCAAGATTCCAGCTACCTTAACTTACAAGCAGCAAGAATAGTTAAGGTCGTTGATGTTGATATCTCGAACTATAATATGTTGTCATCGTCGTGGTTGTTGCTATTGGTACTGTTATTGTTATTGTCGTTGTTATTGTTTAACTTGTTGCTGTAAATTAGATATTCTTCTCCAAGTTGTTTTCGAAACTAGTTCCGATGGTGGTGGCGGTGAGGGTATCGATGCTGTATGCAGATTCTATTTGTTGACATTCGTGTTGTTTTGACGGTGTTTTTCTCGTTCTTAGAGAAATTGTTTTTGTTTTTACTTCTCAGTGCTGGTGTTGAAGTTTGTTGCAATAGCATGGAAAAACGCCTTCATTTTAGCAGCAGTGGTAGTAGTACTAGTAGTAATAGTAGTAGTAGTAGTTAGTAGTAGTAGTATTAGCAGCAGCAGTAGTAGTAGCAGTGGTAGTGGTAATAGTAATAGTAGTAGCAGCAGCAGCAGTAAATTGAGTTAGTAGCAAGAGTGGTAGTATTAGTAAGAGCAGAAGTACTACAAGTGGCAGTAGTACCAGCAAATGCAGCACTTTTGTAGTAGTAGTAGTAGTAGTAGTAGTAGTAGTAGTAGTAGTAGTAGTAGTAGTAGCAATCAGCACAGTACCAGCGAAGACAGTAGCGGTGGTTGCAACTGGTATTATTGATATTATGAGTAGCAATATTAATATAAGTAGTAGTAGTAGTAGTAGTAGTAGTAGTAGTAGTAGTAAAGAAGTAGTGATGGTTTGGCCGATGGCGGTAGTGGCAGTGTCGCAGAGTATCTGGAAAAGAGCAAATATGTATGTATGTATATATATATATATA
>NC_068981.1:16543713-16546567 GCF_001194135.2 Octopus bimaculoides
GAGGCCTTACTTGGATGTTTTATCTGCAAAAAGTAGCACCCAACTCTTCCTCATACCACCTGCTAGTTTCTTGGGAAACGTATGTACACATTTGTTAACGTAGTCCTAGTTGCTGTTGGCACACCGTCGGTTACGACGTCGAGGGTTCCAGTTGATGCGATCAACGGAACAGCCTGCTCGTGAAATTAACGTGCAAGTGGCTGAGCACTCCACAGACACGTGTACCCCTAGCGTAGTTCTCGGGGATATTCACCGTGACACAGCGTGACAAGGCTGACCCATTTGAATAACAGGCACAACAGAAACAGGAAGTAAGAGTGAGAGAAAGTTGTGGTGAAAGAGTACAGCAGGGTTCGCCACCATCCGCTGCCGGAGCCTCGTGGAGCTTTAGGTGTTTTCGCTCAATAAACACTCACAACACCCGGTCTGCGAATCGAAACCGCGATCCTATGATCACGAGTCCGCTGCCCTAACCACTGGGCCATTGCGCCTCCACTACGTAGTCCTAGATATAGTCCTAAAACGTCAGGGTGGTCACGGTTGTAATGCATATCGTTATAGATCTGCTCAATCTTATATCACCTGAAGCTAAAGAACAACGACAGTAAAGCTATATTAAAATGCTGTTTTTACCGCTCTAGTGATTCGTGGGTGGGAACATAAGTAAACAAACAGTAAAATTAAACTAGTTTCCAACAGGAAAAGGACTGTCCTGAAAACGTTTCCCACGTTCCTGCTGTCTAGCACCACAGTTATACTACCAAACTTAATGCGAGTGTAGATGCTACTGTGTGTCAATCAATCATCTCATGGATATCGATTATTTTAGTCTGTTTGAGTATTATTATACCACGACAGACCTATATCAAAACAAACTACTCTTATCAAAATTCATTTTACTATGATAAATAGAGATTTCGAGGTAAAATCTAAAATTTTGCCAAAACCACCAAAAGCTGCAGTTTTCAATTGTAATTGTCAGTTCTGATTAGGTCATATGACTCAGTCATTTTTTTTAATAATCGCTGTATATATAATCACTGATTATAGAAATTATTTGTAATTGAAGAAAGAACTTGGTACGAATGACAAAAGAGATAATTTTCGGCGCAGTGTTACACTAAACTAACAACGAAACTGAATAAGCTACATTTATAGAAAGTATACAGTTTTATTGTTGAGATTTCAAATTATAATTCAAATTTGGGGGAAATGATTCGTCTGGCAGCCGATAGAGCATGGTTTATGCACAACTGTTCTCATATTTGTTGTATTAGTTACATAAGTGCGATCTCTTTAGACTCGGGTGCAGCACCACCACCAACATTCACGATAACTGGAACAACGTTAGCAACAGATATTGTCACAGAAGCCAAGCTAAGATATACTATCCACGCTGTTTGTATTAGATTTTGTTATTGTTACTGTCGTTGTTGAGACCGCTGTTCTTGTTGCCGCATGTTATATGGCTATTTCTGCTGTTCTTCTTATTAATGTCGTTGTTGTGATCTTAGTAGTAATTTTTTTTTTTTTGTTGATATTATTGCTAGCGTTCTTATCGCTGATGCTGTAGCGTCTGTTGCTGTTACAGTTTTTGTTTCTCCTCCTGTTGATGTTGCCGTTGTTATTGTTGTCGATGCTATTGTTGCTGTTGAGGTAGGGGTGGCTCTTTACCGCCAGATAGTTTTGATCAGCCAAGCACTTAATCAAAAGCATTCCAGTCGTAACCATCCCGTCTCGTTAAAGAGACGTACAATGACATTGATCAAAATGTCGCTTTCTTTTCTGTTTTTCAATTTGATTTCGTGGCTTCTCTCTTTTTTCTTTTTTTTTTTTTCACCTTTTCACGATAGAATATATGAACGAGATTTGTCTGCCTTTTTTCATCTCACAGGTCAAACAACCACATAGATGCTCGTTCCTAGCTTTACAACACACACATGCACACACACACACCACGGATACGCACACATACACACGTACGCGCGCAACAAACAGACACACTTTGTTATTGTGTTTCTTAAACTGAAATCTGCAATAACAACAACAACAACAACAACAACGATTGAAATAATAGCAATAACAACAATGATGGAGACACTATCAATAATACTATTGACAGAACTGTCGATGATTACAGATTGAATTCTAAGAGAGACAGAAAACCACACGTTTCGCGGGTTAGAAAACAGTCTGTGATATCGCACCCATTACTTGTCTCATACATATTTTATGCATAAAAGATTATGTTTGTTTTGCGAGGATTCGAACTCAAGGATTAAAGGGACGTATTTAAATGCAGTCAGTAAGGCATTTCTATTCGATATTCTATTGATTATTTTACTCAATGATAAGGAGGACAAGTAACAGCAAGATTTACTTAGCATGAAGAGATAGATTGGTGGATTGATAGATAGATAGATAGATAGATAGATAGAGGCGTAGGAGTGGCTGTGTATTAAGTAGCATGCTTACGTTCCACATGACTCCGGGTTCAGTCCCACTGCGTGGCACCTTGGGCACGTGTCTTCTACTATAGCCTCGGGCCGACCAAATCCTTGTGAGTGGATTTCATAGACGGAAACTGAAAGAAGCCCGTCGTATATATGTATATATATACTTTTTTTATTATGTTTCTCTTATGATATTTACTTTGTTTTATATTATACTCATTTATTGTGCTTTTAATTATTAATTTTTCTATATGTGATAGTGGATTTTAATCGATGAGTTCTGGAAACTTGGTTATTTTCCCTAAAACTATATATTGTATATATATATATATATATATATATATGTATGTATGTATGTATGTATGTATGTATGTATGTGTCTGTGTTTACCCCCCCCCCCC
>NC_068981.1:16546577-16550103 GCF_001194135.2 Octopus bimaculoides
ACGTCCCCGTAACCTAGCGGTTCAGCAAAAGAGCCCGATAGAATAAGTACTAGGAATTGAAAGAATGGGTCCTGGGGTCGATTTGCTCTACTGGGGGCGGTGCTCCAGTATGGCCACAGTCAGATGACTGAAACAGGTGAAAGAGTAAAGAGTATATAGATAGATAGAGAGAGAGAGAGAGAGAGAGAGAGGGAGAGAGAGAGAGAGGGAGAGAGAGAGATAGAGAGAGAGAGAGATACTACACTTTGATCTTACAAAATAAGGCCAATATTTACATGTCTATATTACTCATATACACGCACGCATACATACATATAGAGATATATGTATATGTACACACACATACATATATAAAGAGGAAGAGAGAAGGAGGAAACTCTGAGTGTATGTCTATTTTTTCTCTCATTTTGAATACGGTGGTGACTTCCTGTTTTAGAATTATATACATATTCAGAGACCAGATCACCTCAGGTTACGATCTACAGCGACATACACTTGGAAATATTTAGCATCGACCCCAGGCTTCGAGGGTGCCCTCTCTCCATTACCCCGTATGTTTGACTCTGAAACCATTGCTGTTGGAGCAACCCGTTGATGCTGGTTCGCGGGAGCATCGTGTCTCCATACACGAATGATGCCACTGTCATATTGTATACCAGAAGTGTAGAGCAGTATACATCAACAGGGAGAAATGGATGGAATCGTAACTTGGCACCCGCAAAGTTAAGCTTATGCTTCAACTTCTGTCACTGGACCAAAGTAGCGATGCAGGTTGGGGGGGGGGATATTTTTTAGCTCGCACAAGATTTCCAGGAAATAAAATTTGTTACTGGTTGTACTTAGGTTCCGTATTCTTCACGTGGCGTAAGAGGCAGCTAAAAGGGGCAGCAGCGAGGGAACTGGGAATCCTCTCCTCCTAGTAAATCCATATTCCTAAAAAGGCAGGAAAAGAAAAAGACAAGGTTCATGATGCGGTAGAGGTAAACCAGCATATACTGTCGGACCTCGCTGCTGATATTGAGGGTTGCGTTTTATGCCCTGACCCGAGTATAGAATGGGACTTGCCCCTTTGAGCTGGAAAATGAACGGAATGCTTGGTGTGTGTCTTGCTGTCGCTACCCCCACCTAACAAAATGCGGAATAGGCTTGTGTGTATATATACGTGATCAGGTTGGTCATTCACACCCTGAAATTTACCAGAAGAGAGATTTTTCAGCAAGTCTGAGAAGGAGAGACTAACACCTTGATGGTGTGTTGCTTCTAAGTCGTCGTATCTTCTGAGAAGCATCTGGCCAGACTAGAGAGTATGCTTTTGGATTTCACATGAAAGGGATAGATACTGAGGATCCGGAAATCAATCGCCTAGCAACTCCCACTTCGTGATGGCTTCACGATACTGTCACTCATGGTGCGCAGACAAGCACAGAGGCTGACACACAGAAATATCTTGATCACAGTGTCGGTGAACGAGTATAAATATTCTTCACTCAACACGTCCTTCCGTAGGTCGACACTTTAAATGAGCTGCTGTCATATGTCAAGTTTACACTGAGATTGGGTGTTTGTTCGGCATCGAGAAGGCTGCCAAATTCTCCCAGCACGTGGTCAACCCCATCGGCAAGAAAATTACTCTTTCATTCTATAAAGGATAACGATGAACTGGAAACTACTCGAAGAAAACAGTCTGAACAATCTCTTCTGAAGAACGTTCAAGTCGGAGACTACGGACAACTTCCAAAAACCATTCTTGAAGCAGCGTAACAGGGTGCAATCCTTGTTTCAGATAGAATCTACCGAGTGACGAAGCATTATAGTTCAGTACCCGAGCATTTTCATCGAACTGCTCCTGCCCGATGAATCAGGTTGCCAGCAGTTTTTACAATGAATAAATTGACACACAATGTTCTTTCTACAGAGAAAGTTGATGATAACTTGGTTAGAGAGGAAAATGTTTGTCCTCAAAACTTTCAAATGAGTCTGTCATACTTGTTTTTCCAGAGAATAAGACATAAAGATAAACTGATATCACATTACATTATTTGTATAATTTACATTATTTACTTTCGACGGATATTTGTCCTCATCTTGTTTGTTGTTAACACAACGTTTCGGCTGATACAGGGTGCAATACTTGCAAAGATAAGGACAAATATCCGTCGAATGTAAATAATGTACAGAATTCCTCATCTCTTAAATATAGAACTAACATCACATTACCTGACTGCTTTAGGCTAATCGTTACTTTTAGGAAACGTGCCTGATTGGAGCCTCTTTACAAATACAAGTTTTTTGATGACCTCACCATCACTAACGAAGATCACAAACTGTTTTCACAGCTGCAACCCTTAGCAGGTATGGAAAGAAAAGTTTTAATGCTGGTGGCGAAGGACAGTAAGTACAGATACAGTACACATGGCAGTAAAGGTCGCAAAACTAAACGGAAAATAACAGCACAATCAGTAACAGTACAACATGGGAAGTATTACTAGTACTGCTTAAGACAAATTTCTTCAACCTGGGTTGAAAGAGTTCAGAAAGAAGCTGACTAAACCCCTCTTTTGACCTTTTGTGACGATGAGGATGAGAAAAAAATCTCACGACGAATTGTTGGAATCAACGGAAATGTGTGATAAGGAAAGAGAAAACTGTTTCTAACACAAGGAAACACCCACATAAAAGACAGGCAAAAAGTGTGAGGGTGAGTTCCCCCTCTCTCCTTACGTTGCTTTGAACTTCATAGATATTCATAAAAATTACAGAGAATGGCATGGCAATTTATAGACAAATTCAGTACAGATTTACGACGAGATGAAATCGTTTTGAATTACATCAAATTGTGTCTGTGTTTTACATATTTATTGAATTATTCTGTGGAATTATTGTAAGTTTTATAGGCGTTTACCAATGTCATTTTCTCCGTCCTCGATTATTTTATTCACATAATATTGACCGTCATTGTAATATTTTTATAATTTGTTTGCTGTATTAATGAATTCTAGCAAAAATAAAATAATTAATCGGACACAATGCTACGAGGTATTTCTGACATTGCACGTTCTAGGCACACATCGCGCCGGGGTCAGTATCAAACTTTAGAGATCGTGTCAAATACCAGTCGACTAACCGCTTGCTTCAAAGTGTCTGGGCAGAATCGTTAGTACGCCGGAAGAAATGCTTAGCGGTATTTCGTTCGTCGCTACATTCTGAATTCAAATTCCGCCGAGGTCGACTTTGCCTTTCATCCTTTCGGGATTGATAAATTAAGTACCAGTTGCGTACTTGGATAGATCTGATCGACTGGCCACTCTGCCCCAAAATAACAGAAAGGATTATTATTATTATTATTATTATTATTGTTCAGTAGTTTTATTTTTATAACGTGCTTTCATTCAACTACCGAGCGCAGCTCTGTGCGCCTTGGGTATGTGCTGTGGTTTGCTGTGGTGCTCTTATGTTTACTGTATTGAAAGTGTTTTGCGTAGAATGTGTGCAGTACTCAGTAGTGCAATTTTCTGTATATTATATA
>NC_068981.1:16551064-16559192 GCF_001194135.2 Octopus bimaculoides
GGTGGTGGTGGTGGTGGTAGGGTGGGGGGGTGTAAGCTGTCCTTGCATATTTAATTAGCAAAGGTTTTATCTTAAGGTTTGATGATAAGTTTTCTAAGATCTCAAGAATCTTCCATAGGGTTGGTTCTTTCAGAATATAGGATGTTATTTTTTTGCAAGTTGACAAAGCGAGTTTCACTTCCAATTTCTTCCAATCTTTTAAGTATAATTTTGGGTGTTGTGCCAAGTGCACCATTTATTTACTACAGGAATAATTGTTGTCTTAATCTTCCACAATCTCTTCAAGCCCTATGGCTAGATCCTGATATTCCTCAACTTTTTCAATTTCTTTGGTATTGACCCAGCTATCATAGACAATTGCAAAATTTATGGTCTTACTCTGTTTATTTTGTCCTCCACAATTATACGTGGTATTTTTGCTTCAATTCATGCTGTAATTCTCATTTTCGGTCACCACCTCTAGTTCGTGTTCATTCTTTTTTGCTATATTAAATCCACACACTCGACTAACATACCAATGCACATTTTGTCCTACGCAGTAATGCCTTGCGTTTGCACTCATTCTGTGCCAGTATACTGCACCCACACAAAAGGTGGTGTTACTTTCGTCACCTTTCCTGCAGATTCTAAACTGGCTGAGTTTTATCGATCTTTGCCTATATTAGATATATTCTAACGTCTTGTTCCTGAGGCGATATATTGAGCGTTTCAGTTAGTTTCCCGTCTCAGGTTTCCTTCCATCAGCCAGAGCCAGGATTCATTACTTCTAGCATTCTCAGCATGTTGCACGAGTTTGCCATGCAATTCCATTTCTTTTTGTTTGCTTGTTGAATTGTTTTCCTTTTATGTTTGGATCCTTCTAGTGTTTCAGTTTCTTTTTGGGTATCTCTGTCAGACGACCCCACTCTTTCTTCGCTCTGCACAACATAATTTTTCAAACCCAGTATCTTAGTATTAACACTATCTTCTGCGTTTAGTATTCTTCTGCCAACTTCCTTTCTTTGCAAGTAGAGTCTTGGTGGTGTGCCTAATGCATTGCGAAAAGCTTTCAAGTTCTTCTATCCAAGTTCTAGTACTCGATCTTCGTCCCACGTGATAGTAGCTGGACCGTTATCTTGTACCATGTTGGATTTATGTTTATACCATCCCTTGTCTGTTTTCGCATCGAAGTGGTGGCACATTATTATTATTATTATTATTATTATTATTATTATTATTATTAGTAGTAGTAGTAGTAGTAGTAGTAGTAGTAGTAGTAGTAGTAGTAGTAGTAGTAGTAGTAGTACCAAGGCGGTGAGCTGGCAGAATCGTTAGCACACTGGACGAAATGCTTAACAGTATTTTTCGACTGTCGCTACGTTCTGAGTTCAAATTTCACTGAGATCGACTTTGCATTTCCTCCTTTCGGGGTCGATCAATTAAGTACCACTGAAACACTGGGATTGATGTAATCGACTCGATTCATCACCCCGCAATGGCTACCGCTGTAGCGAAATTTGAAACCATTATTATTATTATTAATAATATTGTCATTATTATTATTATCTTTATCTTTGGCATTCCTGTTGTTTGGCATTTGTGCTTCTTAATCATATTAAATAAAAATTGCTACAAGAAGAAGAACAACAACAACAACAATAATAATGATAAATGCAGAGGAAGGGGAGGAAGATGATTGATGATGATGTAACTAATGAATAGATATTGGTTTTAATATAATAATAATTATTATAAGAAAAATAATATTTGAGAGAAAAACAAGGAACAAAAAAAAAATATATAAATCTAACAATGAATGTTATGGCTTCTATTTCTACTACTACTACTACTACTACTACTACTACTACTACTACTACTACTACTACTACTATTACTACTACTTTCAATGGTATTAATGGTATGTAATTATATCTGAGCCATTAGTATAATTATTTATCTCGTTGTTATGACATATATTCATCACCATCCTCGTTTCTGTCAACACCAATATCACCTTCGTCATCAACTTCTGGGTCACCGTCTCATCTTCGCTCATCACAAGCATCATATTCGTCATCTCTTTCATCATCATCATCATCGTCGTCGTCGTAGTCGTCGTTATCACCACTATGGCCATCATTGCTCTAATCATCATCATTATTACTTTCACTTCTCTCAAAAATATCGCGATTATAATTGTAATCCTCATTATTGCCATCATTAACACCATCGTCCTCCACCTCCCCTCCCATCTTTCACAAAACCTCATCATGACCCGCGTCTGTGCCATCATAGAAACCTCCACAGACAACTCACCTGCTCGAATCGTCGAAGATTAAGAACGAAATTAAAACTTTAACGATAATGAACTCCACTTTGATGCCTCGTATGCTTACATAAGGAGGAGGGCAGAGTTTTAGATATAGATATTGAGATATGGATACAAGGGAGATAATACGGTCGTGCGAGGGCCCGGAATCGAATGTTACGCGGCTGTTTAATATCAAGATCAAAGTCTCCATTGATGAAACCAAAATTGGCGGCAAGACCAACGCCACCATTATTACTACTACTACTACTGCCACTACATCATCATCGTCACTATTCTCCGGTTCTTCTTCTGCTTCCTCCTTCGCTTTTTTGCTCCTCCTCTTTCTAATATGTGTCTCCTCTTCCTCCTCCTCCTCGTCATCATTTTTCGCAGCAGCAGTACGATAATATCATCATCATAAAATATGTCCGCATCGGAACAAATGTTATGAATCGACGTTAGACGTTACTATCGCCATCATCACAATCATCATCATCGCCATCATGTTGTCGTCGTTACCGTCATCATGATCATTACCTTCCTCATCATCACCGACAATATCATCATCGTTATTATCATCATCATCATCATCATCATCATCATCATTCCCATTATGTTTCCTGTAATTCTTGTTACCAAAATAGATTTGGACGTCTAGGGTTGATTTATGTGACCTTTTGTATAAAATGGCGGAAGATGAAAACTTCGTGTGTGTTTTTCAGAAATTAAAATATCAAAGACGTGTATGAGAAGCTTTTGTTGCCAGGTAGGCCTGTGTCGCCAGATAGGCCTTCTAAAGTGTTAATGTTTGCTATTATTGTTCTTTCGACTCACTGACACTGCTGGTTAGTGGAAAAGAAGAAGGAAAAAATGGCCGCCCTGGTGATAATGAGATAATACACAAGGTGAAAGTATTTCTACCAAATAACGTCTCACACGACAGTGCACCATGGTTGCAGTTGCAGCAATAACAACAACAGTAACACACTTGCTGCAGCATTAGATCTAACGAGATGAACAATTACTGAAGTCGCTACAGCTGCTGCAATGGCGTTAAGTAGAAAAATATGAGGTAAAAACAGAAAAGAAAAACAAAAAATAGAGAAAAAACGAGAGCAAGAGCAATGAAGTTCAATCATTAGAATAATATCAAAACAGCTACAACAACAATAATAACAAGGATAACAACAGCATGAATAACGATGACAGCACAAAACCCCAACAGTAGCCACAGTAATGCTACAACAACTATTAGAAAGCCAACAGAAAGCATATGTTGTGCGTTATCAAATTAACGACAACTACAAAGACGATTCGCCAACGAGGGAGTCTTTAAGTGGACGCTTGATCTGCTAGAAATATCAAAAATATATCTACGAAATTACACCCTACCGTTTTTTTTTTTTTTAAACAGCGAATAATATGTTCCTGCAAACTGTACATATGGAAAAAAATGAAAGTAAAATGAACATGTGTTGGACACGGTTGGGATGTCTTGAGATCATAAAGTTTCTTGATGAGATCTGACTATGGTTAACTGGCAACGATTTAAACAACCACTCAGGCAATAGAAACCAAGTCGTACTAGCAAGTGAGACAACAGTCAACAGCAGCAGTAATAGCATTTGCAACAAAACATAACAACATCGTCTGGAAAATCAACAACAACATCAAAAATGATGACTGAGCTACAGCGGCAATAACTAAAGCTATTGCAATACCAAGACCATCATGGACATCATGGTTCAGTTAAACAATAACTATACTAAAGAGCGAACAACGCGCATCGTAGAACACCTAGTAATTTTTGGTTGAAATACTAGTCTTGTTAATTTAGTAACCAAATTTTTGTGATTGATTCCTGATATAGGAACCTGGATGCCAGGAGTGGCTGTGAAGGTGCAGGAGTGGTTGTGTAGTAAGTAGCTTGCTTACCAACCACATGGTTCTGGGTTCAATCCCACTGCGTGGCACCTTGAGCAAGTGTCTTCTACTATAGCCTCGGGCCGACCAAAGCCTTGTGAGTGGATTTGGTAGACGGAAACTGAAAAAATCCGTCGTATATATGTATATGTATATATATGTGTGTGTGTCTGTGTGTCTGTGTTTGTCCCCCCCCAACATCGATTGACAACCGATGCTGGTGAGTTTACGTCCCCGTAACTTAGCGGTTCGGCAAAAGAGAACGATAGAATAAGTACTAGGCTTACAAAGAATAAGTCCTGGGGTCGATTTGCCCGACTAAAGGCGGTGCTCCAGCATGGACGCAGTAAAATGACTGAAACAGGTAAAAGAGTATACATATGAACCCTTTCAGTAAAGGAGATGAACTGTTTAGTGTTACATTAATAGGGAATATATACCAGAACATTATGGATGAGGACATCGAAAGTTTTAATTTTTTTAGCGAAATTGCTGGGAAAACATTGAGAAAGAGCCATTTTATTCCTGCAATCCAATGCTTAAATGTTCAATTTAGATTGCAATTTTAGCGCTTAACATCTGCATATGGCTCCAACACTAATACACCCAGAAATGGAAACTGAAGCCAGTAGTTGCAGGTATTAGAGTGAGTGCGAGATGTTCTGCTCTTTTACTTTCATTCATATTTATGTGCCTCTAGTGATATTCAAAACGTTCTTATCGGAAACAGTAACGACTGCACTAACGTAAATCACCTCAGCGATTACCGAATAACTAACAGATTGTGTACACAGCAGCAAGGAAAACAGATATTAATATCCACTCGTTACGAAATATTTCCTTTTGTGTCCATTCTACCTTTACTCAGCTATCGCTGAGAGGTCATATATTTAACTATATCTTTTGTACAGTTCTAATCGTTGTTACTAAATAGACCTGCTTTTCTCGAGATGTACCGTCAAACACAAAATAAATAAATAAATAAATAAATGCACCCTTTTAAAGCCTAGCCAGACTCATGGGCCCGGTTTCCCGGTTACAATGGCCTATGCGTTACCCAGCTGGACGGGACGCCAGTCCATCGCAGCGTTACTCATTTTTGCCAGCTGAGTGGACTGGAGAAACGTGAAATGAAGTGCTTTGCTCAAGAACACAACGCGTCGCCCGGTCTAGGAATCGAAACCACAATCTTACGATCATCGTGCTGACACCCTAACCACTAAGCCACGAGCCTCCACACCATGAAACACAGGTAAACAATAAATGTTGGGATGCCCAACTCACTCGTCAAGTCACACTTCACGGTTAGCAGAGATGTCGCTGATAATTATGGCGATGAAGATTATTTGTATACAAGCAGTTAACTAGTAATTTTGGTCAAATTGTTACATTCGCAGCGTGATTATTATTCAATTCTTATTTATATTACTTTTAAAATTTCGAGCCTTAAAGCGTGAATTTGTATCCAAGTTTAATTATGTTAAAAAAAATTATCTAGGTTCTGAGTTCTGATATCAGTACATCGGACATGAAAAAATTCGTTCATTAGCTTATGGTAGTCGTTAGCTCTGCGACAATTTACGCTCGAGAAATTTTAAACGCAACTTGTTCACTGTACAATAATAATAGCAAAGCATCGGGTTTATTCTTATTTTATGATCACATTAACCTCACAAATAGAACTGATGGTTATAGAATCTATTGTTAGATGTATTTACTATAACAATTACGACCAATACTATTAATAGTATTAAATAATATCGAGATGATCAGTACAAAGATTCCTATTTCTGTTACATTCATCGCCACCATATCCACAAGACAACCACCAAAAATCTCACACAAACACCACCACTGCCACTACCACCATCACTGCCGCCGCCGCATCCTTCACCGCCATTATTATCACCATCATCATCATCATCATCATCTTCATCATCATCATCATCATCACCATCAACATCATTGTATTAGATTCAATATTAATCGCCGTGAAGGCGCGTGGCTTAGTGGTTGGGAGCATTCGGCACGCGACTGTGAGGTCGTGATTTCAATTCCCGGCGACGTGTTGTGTCCTTGAGCAAGACACTTTATTTCCCATTGCTCCAGTCCACTCAGCTGGCAAAAATGAGTTGTACCTGTATTTCAAAGGGCCGGCCTTGTCACACTCTGTGTCACGCTGAATCTCCCTGAGAACTACTGTCTGTGGATTGCTCACTCACTTGCTCGTTAATTTCATGAGCAAGCTGTTCCATTGATCAGCTGAGACCCTCGTCGTCGTAACCGACGGAGTGCTCCTAAAAAATTAATCGCTCCCATTTTTCTCATAGTCTAATCAGAAATCTTACTTACTCTTTTACTTGTTTCAGTCATTTGACTGCGGCTATGCTGGAGCACCACATTTAGTCGAGCAAATCGACCCCAGGACTTATTCTTTGTAAGCCTAGTACTTATTTTATCGGTATCTTTGGCCGAACTACTAAGGTTACGGAGTCGTAAACACACCTGCATCAGTTGTCAGGCGATGTTGGGGGGACAAACACAGGCACACAAACACATACACACACATACATATATACATACATATATACGACGGTGTTCTTTCAGTTTCCGTCAACCAACTCCACTCACAAGGCTTTGGTCGGCCCGAGGCTATAGTAGAAGACACTTGCCCAAGGTGCCTACTTGTGAAATATTTTAGAGTAAAGCATGAACATCACAGCATACCTCATTATATATATATATATATCCCTGTATCGAAATCAAACTCACGTCTCAATAGTAATGCAGTTAATGACAAGTAGAAACGCATGAATATCACAACCCCTGGTCATGACCATCCCCAGACAACGAAGGAACTTGTACGTGGTTGATTGACCTAACAGAAATAGTAACCAAATTGCCTCAGACAACACTTTATCTCCACAAAAAAGGACAATTTAGACAATGTGACCGTTGGATCTACACATAAAACTAAAAAGGCGGAATGTACACGGCTGGAATAACACTGGTCAAAGGTATCCTCCATCGGAGACAATCTGTGACGTAACAACACAAACAATGATAGCAGCATCCCGTTTTGTTTCATCATTTATCGTATAATAGTTTAAATTATTGGACTGGGGTCACGCTAGACACGTATGGAGGAGTTGCTGTTGAATAAATCAAAGCCAGTACTTACATGTTTTATAAAGTCTGGTATTTTCTCTATCGGTTTTCTTTTGCCGAACCGCTAATTTATTGGGACATGAACAAGACAACACCAAGTGTCAAGCGGTAAGTGGGTTGGGAAACGTATGTGTGTGTCTGCGTGTATATGTGTGTGCGCGAGTATTAGTGTTAGTGTTAGTGTGTGTGTGTGTGTGTGTGTGTGTGTGTGTGTGTTTGCGCGTGTGTGTATGAGAGAGAGGGTGACAGAGAGAGATCATAGTTTCTATACTCAAACCGGTTGCGTGTTGTGTTTTTCACACATTGCTCCGGTCCGCTCAGCTGTGAATAGGTTACCCTGCGATGTATTAGCCTTCTGATCAGAGAGAATGTTGGCCTGCTTTCCTATCCAGGAGGATGCCATCATTCGAAATGTAAAACGATGCAAATGCATTGTAACCACTGACATTTGTGTAACATTGTTCGTTTTTTGTACGTCCTTGTTTCTGTATACATTCGCTGCTTTCTTCCAAGGAATCTAATTCTCTTAGCTTAGTTTTTCCTTGGAACTGGCCAGATTGGAGCAATATCTAGAGTAACCAGCCGAAATTGCAAGGATAATCTGGATCTCGACTGAGGAAAGAAAACTCCTAATGATCTGTATCTCTGTATCGTCTATCTGGATGTTTTGTCCCTTTCTTGTATCACCTAACTGCCTGGATGTTTTGCGTTCTTGTCCAATTCTGTATTATATATATATATATATAT
>NC_068981.1:16559565-16562062 GCF_001194135.2 Octopus bimaculoides
ATATATATACACGGGTGTGTATGATTGTGCATAGAATAATATAATAACCAAAGAAATTCCTGCTTTGTCTGGTTTTCACGTTTTATCTACAATCTTATAATAATATAATATAAGATAATATAATGAAATGATAAAATATTAAATGTGTATTCTGAATGAACAATTACTTTCACGCATTAAAGTATGCAGTCTTCGGGTTCATGTAGTAGTGGTGGCAGTTATGTTTTACAATTTAGAAGACACTTGTCCAATCAGCCGTGCCGTGGGGCTCAACACGAAACTACGTAATTCCAAAGCGAGCTTTTAAACCTTAACGATACAGCCATGTCTACGCCGATTGACATAGTGTACCAAGGGCTAGATTATCAAATGTATATGCGCTTCTATAAGAAAACTAACATGCTATAATTCATACGAGATGTGTTTGTTATTTCGAGAAAGTGGAACGGCCCATGCAACGGAACTTTCGATATTCCATTATTATTACTATTATTTTCGTAATTATTGCTGTTGTAGCAGCTGTTCTGATTTACAACCGAAAGGAAAATTCGCCAACTCATTATATAATATTGGATTGGTAATTATAATTTCTGCCGCCATGCCACTCCTAATTTATCACTTTTCCACTTCCTTCCAGCCATTACACCACCTTTCCATATTATTCATTTTGAATTTCGATTTTCTATTTAACATTCTTCTTCTTTTCTCTTCCCTTTTCCCCTTCTCCTATCATGTTGCTCCTTTTCATTTTTAGAGCTACCTCTTTCTAAAAGTACTACATCTACTACTACTACTACTACTACTACTACTACTACTACTACTACTACTACTACTACTACTGCAGCTGCTGCTGCTGTTGCTGCTATTTTCATTATTATTTCTATTTTTTATTATCGTTGTTGTTTTAGTTGTTGTTCTTGTTGTTAAGACAGCAAGCTGGTCGAATCGTTAGCGCACCGGACAAAATGCTTAGCAGAATTTCATCCGTTTTTACGTTCTGAGTTCAAATTCCACCGAGGTTGAATTTGCCTTTCATTCTTTCGTGATCTATAAATAAATTACCAGTGGAACACAGAGGTCGATGCAATCGATTACTCCCCACCCCAAAATGTCAGGCCTTGTTCCTTCAGTAGAAAGCGCTATTATTATTATTATTATTATTATTATTATTATTAAGAGGGCGCGCTGACAGAATCGTTAGCTTGCTTGGCAGTATTTCGTCCGTTCTTATATCCTGACTTCAAATTCCGCCAAGCTGGGTCTGCTTTTCATTCTTTCGTGCTTGATATAATCGATCCGTTCGTCCCCACAAAACATTGCTGGCCTTGCAACAAAATTTGAAACCATTACAGTTATCTTTAAGACGGCGAGCTGGAAGAATCGTTAGCGAACCGGAGAAAATGCTTAGCAGCATATCATCCGTCTTTACATTCTGTACTCGAATTCCTTCGAGGTCGACTTTGCCATGCATTCTTTTGAGGTCGATGAAATAAGTACGACTCAAATACTGGAGTTGATGCCATCGACTAATCCTCCACCCCCTCTGCCTGTAGTAGAAAGGAATATTGTTATTATTATTATATGAAAACTCACAGCTTATTTTGCTGGTTATGATGGAAAGTGTCAGCTGTCCACAGCCAGTAGACTAAGCTGACACTTGTTCACTGGTCATGCTTCAAGAACACTGCAAAGAATTTTTGCAGTTCCAAGCAATGCTGCTTTTCATAGGTGTTCTACCGTTACACTTGCACCAGTCTTTTTCAGGCCCTGTTGTTAGTTCCAACGTCTACTCTCTTCATTAACCACAACCTTCTACATTAATGGGAAGCGGGAAATTGTTCTGTAATTGTCAGCAGCGTTTCTCTTTGATGGATTATTGAGGCAGAATACCGTTCGTCTTTTTGTCAACCAGCCCGAGATCTTTTCTTCTCCATTGATCAGTGCGTTAAATTGTCCTGCGATCAATTTATGGCACCTACTCTTTTACTCTTTTACTTGTTTCAGTCATTTGATTGCGGCCATGCTGGAGCACCGCTTTTAGTCGAGCAAATCAACCCCGGGACTTATTTTTTGTAAGCCTAATACTTATTCTATCGGTCTCTTTTGCCGAACCGCTAAGTGACGGGGACATAAACACACCAGCATCGGTCGGCAAGCAATGCTAGGGGGACAAACACAGACACACAAACACGCACACACACACACACATATATATATATATACATATATACGACGGGCTTCTTTCAGTTTCCGTGTACCAAATCCACTCACAAGGCTTTGGTCGACTCGTCATCAGGTCCTACTGCTTTCCAGTTGCTTATCTTTTTACACATTATTATTATCATATTATTACTATTAGTATTAGTCCTATTATCATTATTATAGTAGTAGTAGTAGTAGTAGTAGTAGTAGTAGTAGTAGCAGCAGTAGTGATGGTGGTGGTGGTGGTAGTGGTGGTGGTAGTGATGGTGGTGGTAGTGGTAGTGGTGGTGGTGGT
>NC_068981.1:16562365-16566336 GCF_001194135.2 Octopus bimaculoides
GGTGGTGGTAGTGGTGGTGGTGGTGGTAGTGGTGGTGGTAGTGATGGTGGTGGTAGTGGTGGTGGTGGTGGTGGTGGTAGTAGTAGTAGTAGTAGTAGTAGTAGTAGTAGTAGTAGTAGTAATAGCAGTAGTGGTGGTGGTGGTGGTAGTCACGGTGGTGGTAGTGGTGGTGGTAGTAGTAGTAGTAGTAGTAGTAGTAGTAGTAGTAGTAGTAGTAGTATCGTCGGTGTTGAACGTATGACGTATTGACTCTCGATAGAGGGTTAAATTTTGTTGAAGATAATTGGCTTACTGTTGCAAATGTTATCTGAAGGATTTAAATAAAGACGCTACTTCTCTGAATGAAGAGGTTGAATACCAAATTGTGCCTTAAAGAGCAGAATTTTTGTAATGTGATTTCCTTTCTTCAACTTATGTCTCCTTTAAAACGAAGGCGACAGTAATGCTAAGTAAGAGATTCAACAAAGAAGTAGCAGGGAAATTTTCTCATACCACTACCAGTTTCATGAGAGAATATTAGCATAATAGCAACAATATAACAACAACGTCAACCACACTAGCAACAATATGCGCAATAGTAATGAGAATGGTAAGGACAACGTTTTTAACAACACATGAAATAATGACAGCAGAAGCAGCAGCAGCACAACAAGAAGAATACTGATAACAAATAAGGAAGTGGTGGGGCAAATCCACCGACAGGAAATATTTTGCGGGATGACAGCGAAATCAGAACAATACGTATGGTCTCTGTAATTGACATGGAGACACGCCTGATGAGAGCCAAACAGCTTGTGGTGATGAATGGGAAGAGAGCACATACGCCAACCGAGTCAAGGGTTTGGTAGCACCTCTCCGGAAGGCGGTGTTGTATCATTGTGTGTCAACTAAAATCCTGATGCCAAAAAAGTAGCAATACACACCTAACTAGAAAAGAGTCCTAAAAGAAATATGGGCAGCTATATATTATGTAACCAGGGCAAGGCATTTCAGGATCATGGAGGTCTTCTTTAAGAACGAAGGGTAGTTGAGCGTTGGAATGACGGTCCAGATAAATCACTCGGAATTTGGTCCAGAGCTTCAGGTGAAGAAGACCTTGGAAGAGCAGGCTGGCTACTCTCATCCAGAAATGGAGCTGAAGGGCCAGGCAGAGTTGGCCAATTGCTACTTCACATCCGTCAGCACCTAACGCCTTTCTCGTTTCATGGTTACCCAGAAAGGAGCACTTGCTCTTCCACTCTTTTGCGGGGGAAACGAATTCTGCTGGGCAGACGGTCCATTTGCTGTTAGTATGCGCTATCTGGTTATAGCTCGATGATGTATAGACATGCGATGAGCCTGCGACATCTTCAGCGTTTCCTTGACAATGGACAGAGCTGCAGTCCTGGATTATAGACTGAGTGGGTACAGCGCTAGGTGCCTAGAGTTTCAGTTGGGCAATGCAGTCAGCGGATGTATCATCGTGGCGTTCTGTAGATGATTAGTGGTACTGACGAATAAGAGTGACAATGTCAACGGGGAAACACTAGGCATCGATAAAATCAGCTGGCTGGTCTTTCCGTGGCATAAGAATATCTTCCATAAATCCTTCTTCTGTAAGTACTGCCGGTGTGTGAGAGGATTAACAGCTCAGCATAAATTCTACAGTCATTGTAGTGTCGTCAGCCGTAACTGTCAAGATGCGCTCAGAGCGACGAAGTCAACTTGCATGCGCTCGTCCAGTGCCCGAGCATTGCTTACTTATTGTGTTATGCCGAACAACTGCTATCACTTGTAAGACAGATCCGGTTAAGAGCTAACTTTATCATGAAGTTGGTCCCAGTGTCCCCCATTTGTCGATACAGTTAGGCACTTTTCGCTATGGCAAAAGAGGTTCTGTGATGAAACGGCTTTATAAGCACATTCATGTGAGATATTTTATAAGCACGAATCCAAGAAAAGATGTACAGAGACCTACCATCGAAAATCCAATCACACAGCTGTCGTAATATAAACCACCATATTATGCATAGTTCACAATCTTTGATTCTCACTTACAAACCGTCAAATTTAATTTATTTATGTTTTGCACACATTTTAAAAAATTGACCTCACGTATTGTATATTTTGCCCCATTCCTGTAGTTTTCATACTAACTTATTTACCCCACACCGCACGTTTATGGAAAGCATCTGCTTAATATTCAGTTTAATTTATTGTATGTTTCCAGTCTTGGAGGTCAGTAAACTAATTACTAGATGAGCATTCAGCTGATATTATCAACTTACCGTGTCCCTGAAGCTTATTGACCCTCTGAAAACATTTGAAACCATTATTATTATTATTATTATTATTATTATTGCTCCTTATTTACATTAGTTACATTATTTAAATTTGACGGATATTTGTCCACATCTTGTTTGTTGTTAACATAACATTTCGGCTGATATATCCTCCAGCCTTCATCAGGTGTCTTGGGGAAATTTCGAACCTGGGTTCTCATTTCCCCAAGACACCTGATGAAGGCTGGAGAGTATATCAGCCGAAACGTTGTGTTAGCAACAAACAAGATGACAAATATCCGTGAAATGTAAATAATGTAAATAATGTACATAATTCCTCATCTCTTAAATATAGAACTGTATTATTGCTCCTGTTATAGAGCCTCAGCGCCGAGGTTCCTAATGCTTTTGGTGTAGTTGCTGTAGGTGTTGCGACCCCTGCTGTTGTTTTTATCTCGAAATGGTGACTGAATTCTACTTGGAAAGCAATAATCGTAAACCAACAAGAGTTGCAGGTGCAGCATCAGTAATGAAATCAAGAAATGTAACGGCGGCGGTAACGACGACAATCACAGCGATGTGAATGGAATGCTGGCTTTACAGAGTCACGGCCAAAGCTAATATGACTCGTTATTCTTCATCACTGTTTCTGTCGGTGACTCCATCCTAAGCACCTTTGCTATATACTTATTTCTACCCTTCTTACAACTATACTCCTATAATCCTAAGTATACCACCATCACGTCAAATCCCCTACCAGTATGAATCATCATCCAATTCTAAAACACATGCATTTATATTATTCTTTGTTCGACTTACATCAAGTACGATAACGGATGTGCTACATGTACCATTGATTACAAAATTTCTGTGGCAGCATTCCCTTTAAGAAACTGTTCACCTCAGGAACTTTGTAGCCTTGGGGATTTACACCGACCGTTAAGAGCAATGTAAGCCTTAGAAGCTTCGACGGAATTCTAAGCCATTGACGATCCTTTGAGGAAACCCAAGAGAAAGCAGTCCTCCTGATTATATTTGTCTCACTACACGATAGGTACTTTAATTATGGATATCTAAAAATAGAATGCAAATTTGGCTTTGCTGGGATATGAACTCGGAACCTAAAGTGCCGTCACTAAATATCTCAAAAAATGTTGTCCAATACGCTCAATTGATCCTTTATCGTAAGCACCATTTCTTTTGCAAGCAGCTCTATCATACACAAATCCATTATAAACACAGTCGCCTCTCCTAAAAGTGCTACCACTACATTACACACACCATCACATCGACCATCATATCATCATATCTCATACATCATGAGTAAAAGAGAAAGAGTGCGGCCATGCTGGGGTACTGCCTTGAAGAAGTTTTAGTCGAATGAATCGATCCCAGTAATTTTTTTAGCCTTGGTGCTTATTCTATCAGTTCTCATTTACGGAACTGCTAAGTAACGGAGACGTAAACATACTAACACTGGTTGTCAAGCAGTGGTGGGGACGAATGGATACAAAGATGCATACACGTATACGATGGGTTTCTTACAGTTTCCGTCTACCAAATCCACTCACAAGGCTTTGTTCAACCCGAGGTTATAATAAAAGACATTTGCTCAAGGTGACACGCAGTGAGACTGAACCCACAACCATGTGGTTTGGAAGCAAACACATTACCACACAACCACGCCTGAGCCTATATATATATATATAT
>NC_068981.1:16568366-16583185 GCF_001194135.2 Octopus bimaculoides
ATATATATATATATATATATATATATATAAACACAACATCAATAGCAGTTACACTTCACTACAACACTAACCACTCCCCAAAACAATACGAAAAGTGACAACAAAACACCATCGAGATACAACATTAACATTACCAGATCCGCAATTGGGTAAGTTAGTGTTAACATAGGTAATTCAATGAGGATTAAACACCTAATTAGAAATAATGAGCTTAATCACCAAAGAAGTTTTAATCATCTAAGAAATGACGAGGGACAATTCTAGAAAAGTTTCGTTTTTATCACGTTTCTTCTAAAATGTATAGACTTCGTTATGTTTACTGAAGTAGTGATGAGAGAATCAACAAGAAGTTATATAATGCTGTACACATGTAGGTGCGAAAAAAATTAACTTAAATTAAAGATATGGAGATTAATTACTGAGAAACGTCCCTAGGTAATTAGCACCAGTGATCTATATTTATAATTATCTAATGCACATCCATATACATACGTTCTATATTGTACGTCTACGCATATCTACATTTCTTATCGCAAGTAATATCAGCACAAACAGTAATAGTAAAAAGAAAGCCGCCTACACGAGCATAACACTTCAGTGAAATACGCAGCTATCACAAAAAAAAAATCATCATAAACGCCGCATATACAACCAACTACAAGCATCATCACTGCCATAAACACAAGTCCACTACAAACATCACCAGGAACATGACTGCCATAACAGCAGTAACACCACACCTATACGACAAACACCACTTCCATTAACATTACTGTTACAAACACCACTGCCACAAATAGTGCTTCCATTAACGCCACCACCACCAATATCGCTTCTACTAACACCACCACCACCACCACCACCACCACCACAAACATTATCACTACTACTGGCTTCCCGTCGATTATGACGACGAGGATTCCAGTTCATCAACAGAATATCCTGTTCGTGAAATTAACCTACAAGTGACTGAGCCCTCCGCAAACACGCGTACCATTATTGTAGTTCTCAGGTGATCCAGCGTGAGACAGAATATGACAAGGTTGTAGCAACGTGAGTAACAGTTTCTTGTTAAAAGACACAATGTGCCACGGAAATCGAACTCACAACCTTATGATCTTTGGCTGAAAACCCTTATCACAATAGGTACGCGCCTTCACTCTCTATCGCCATGAATGATTGTTGCAACACACTGCTATCGAAAGCCTGTATCTCTTTGCAGATAACAGAAAAATAAGTCGTCTGATCTGCGACGAATAGAAGTAAAATGAGTCTTGAATCACATCATATCATCATTAAAAATTCGAAAGATGCATTGGCTAATTTAGTCCAAGATAATATATGTCTGAATAAAGATTAAGGTTTTGTCACCCTTACAGTGTTTGTGGTCGGAAGGTCTGTTTAGTCAAGGAAGACCTGTGATAAAATATAACAGCAAAAGGTCCCTCATTTTAGTGTTTTACCTTCGAAGGTTTTTATTTTAATATTCTCTTAATATAAGGCGGCGAGCTGGCAGAAACGTCATCATGCCGGGCGAAATGCTTAGCAGTATTTCGTCTGTCTTTACGTTCTGAGTTCAAATTCTGCTGAGGTTGACTTTTCCTTTTATCCCTTCGGGATCGATAAATTACGTACCAGTTGCGCACTGGTGCACTGGTGTCGATCTAATCGAGTGACTCCATGCCCGAAAAGTTTCGGGCCTTGTACTTCGAGTAGAAAAGAATATTCTCTTATTATATTGATTCTTCTTCCCAAACACCAGAGCTCTTCTTTCTTAATGCGTTCGATATAGAAATAGTCAATGAAAATTAAATATTGAGAATTGACAAAATAAAGAGAACTGAAGTATTATTCCTTTTTATTATAGTCACATGGCCTGGTAAAATTTGGGAAGACGCTAGTCGATTACATCGACCTCCGTACTCAACTGGTACTAATTTTATCGACCTTGGAATTTGAACTTTGCTCATGAAGACGGAGGAAATGCCGCTAAGCATTTAGCCCGTTGCAGTATCGATGAGATCTGATGTAATATTCATTTCAAATTTTGGGACAAGGCCAGCAAGGTTGAGGCAGAGGGTAAGTCGATTACATCGACCATAGTACATAACTGGTACTTTTTTTATCGACCTCGAAAGGATGAAAGGAAAAAGTCGACCTCGGCGGAATTTGAACTACAGTAAAAATCTTGCCCAGCGTGCTAATGATTCTGCCAACTCGCCGCCTAAACCTGAGGTAATAGCCTAACCACATAATGGTTTCTGATTCCGATACAAGACCGGTAATTTTGAGGGGGGCATGAAGTAATCAATACCTTCGACCCTAATTCGAGACAGGTAATTTGCTTTATCGAGACCGTGGGGGAAGTGAGCTGAAATACAAAGTTGACTTCGGCGGTATTCATACCTTTCAAAGAGTCGTATAAAATAGAGCGGAGAATATTATCGGGCGCTAAAACTCTTCAGCCAGTGCATTGCTCCTTTTCTAGGCTATGTAATGAAGCCATATTCTTTCTGTCTAACTTTGACATCATTGAAATTTATATGCTTTAATCTTTATCTCATTGTAATTAACTACTCAGAAGTAAGACGCGTTCCTCGATTCGTTTAGACACAGAATATAAGATAGCAAATCAACTACCAGTTATTCAGTGCTATCCACAGTATTGTTCTGGGTCGACACGTCGTACTTATTTGCATATATGCGTATAGACGTATTTGGAAGTTGAGGGTTTTGAACCTGAACACGTTACCACCATAACATGAATACGTAACCGGCAGTCTGACATCTTATTTATGCAGTCAGCTGCCAATCATATTGGACGATGTAATATTTCATATCACATGCTTCACGCAATATATTCTACATACTGTACACACTCATGTTATACACGCACAGTCTTTTATGTAAGAATTTATATAAGATAAATTGAAATGTTTGCTCACGCACACAAAAAGATTGATGGATAAATTCATACATATACACATGCATACATGTATATGTAAATATATTGATGGCTAGATAGAGGGAAAGATACTTAAGTATGTGCATTAAATTCAATGAATGGTCGATTTACTTTCTTATTTTGAAACGTTTTGGCATGTTTCTATCTATTGCTTTTTGTATATCAGATTTTGGAGGTTACGTATTGGTTTCGGTCAGGATATTAGAAGACGTATTATTATTAATCTCTGATTTCCACTACCAACATAACCATTGAAAATCTGGAAACATAACTTCTAGGGTTTGTTTGATTCAAATGAATCAAACAAACTCTTTGAATAAATACGAATATTCAAACTTGTATATGAAAATATATGAATCGAGGGATTTATAAATATTGAAATTTCATGGCCACAGGGAATTCATAATTTAATAAGCTTATCCTGAAAAGCAAGCAATAGCTACCATCGAATACATGAAACTGAAATTTATTTAGTTTCAAGTTTGACCCAACTGTGTATTCAAACGCAGTCAGGTCAAATTCCCTGTGTGTATATATGTCCAAGCGTAATTTGAAGTTCATCTTTGTTGACAATGATGAGGGTTTATTTACGAACACTGTTTGCAAGTTAAGCTTGATATAGAGAGAAAATATATCTCAAATATGAGTATTTCATAATCGACATTACCAACGTGCATCATATCAAACAATGATGGGTGCCTTCATACTGATGCTGGACCTGTTTGGAATAGCAATAATATCTTCCCTAAAGTTATAGGTTTTTCAACCTTGTATGCGAATCAAAGGATTTATATATATATTGAAATTTTATGATAACAGTGAACTCATAATTTAATAACCTGAACCCGGCAACGGAACAATAGTTTAATATTTATTTAGTATCAAGTTTGACCTAGCTATGTACTCAATGCCAGTTAACTCAAGTTAGCTCACGTTTGTGTGTATGTGAGAGCACGCATGTGTGTGTGTGGGGGGTGTAAAACTACTAATGTATCACACAAAATGTAGTAAACAATCTTTAAAAAAAATAATTGTATCGAAAATAAGATATAGAAAGCATAAACATTTAGTGATCTTGCCTATGCACAGATGAGAACTACCGGTTAGGTTGGCTTAGAGCACCTTACGTCTCTTCCTACTCACTCACCATTGATCAGTCAGTAAACCTCTCGCTAGCTATAGCGCCCGTTTAAAGTTTGTTAGTGTTATACTCGACAGCAACACGTTATCAGGAAGCATGTGCCAGTTGATTCCCCTGTTTTACTTCTTCTAATGCCATATTTCTCTTGGTGTGTCTCCCATTTTATCAACTGAATTGCACCTCAGTAATCAAAGCATCACCAGAATATTCCCCGCCACCATAAAAATGTGGTACTGTCTGAGAAATCTTAATTTCAAACATGGAACAACGGTGAATCTTAATTCATCGTCCACCTCATCGTTTTTATTTGTTGTTTTGAGAAAGGTACTCTTCCTTATCTGTTTCAGTTCTTTTCCGGTGATGGTCCTCTTTCTTTTTATTTTCCTCTTCCACGTTCTTTCTGAGGGTCTGGAAACTTAGCCTCACAGCGATCACTTCTCATTTTTCACAGGACGACCGAGTGTTGCTGGTATTAGTGCTGTGGGAACCGAGATCTGTTGCTAGTGATTTGCTGATGACAATTTCCCATTCTTATCTCCTTCACTATCAATGCTCGCCTGACCTGAGTAATAACCTCCAGCTTCCTCTCCGTCTCCTAGGACCGAGGACAAAACAAACTCATCTGCTAATTCCAAAGCTTCGACCGCCGGTATAATTGGGGAGGTACTCTACAGATAATGTTGTTGTCCTTTTTCGTTTATTTTTTAAATGTTAGCCGCAGAAAACTTTGATGTGGTCCTTGCTGTCAGAAATATAACAATTCAGCCGTCAATTTTACATTGTCATTCTCATTGGGCGTATTTCTTCGCCACAGTTGGGTGCAGAACAGGAATGAGGTTGTTTTGTGGTGCCAGAACTCGTAAATCTATACACACTCCTCTCAAATGCATTTCATTTCACGTTATTCTAGATTTCACAATCTACCCAACACAAAGGCAATGATGTGGCAAGGTTTAATGTTATTGACAACGACGTTCAGTCAACGTTTTATTGCAGTGACCAATGTACTGTGGCAAATGTCTGGATCTTACCACTCTAGCCCGCGTTCCTGGTTTCGCCCACGGACCTTCCCCAATGCCAAACAGTACTGAAAACTTCACTTCATCTAATAGAAAGGCGGCGAGCTGGCAGAAATGTTAGCGCACCGGGCGAAATGCTTAGCGGTATTTCGTCTGCTGCTACGTTCTGAGTTCAAATTCCACCGAGGTCGACTTTGCCTTTCATCCTTTAGAGGTCGATAAATTAAGTACCAGTTACGCACTGGGGTTGATGTAATCGACTTAATCCCTTTGTCTGTCCTTGTTTGTCTTCTCTATGTTTAGCCCCTTGTGGGCAATAAAGAAACAAGAAAGAGTGCTGTACCAAACATCGGTTAGTGCCTATTTCGATTCATTTGCACGAGAAACATAAAAATTCTCCTTGTTTCTTTCTGTAAGGCAGAAATACATCAATTCTTTTAATTCTTGGAGAGAAACATGGGAGACAGAGGCTTGTAATATAGTTCTGCCAAACTCGTATCTCTAACAGGTATTCACCTGCGTTCAAAATTTCCTCATTTTCAATCGTATTTGCAAATATGCGCATGCAAAGCAATGTTGCCATTGTTGCTGTTATTGTTGAGCGAATCTTTTTTGTATCAGAAACACAGTGCGCGCACGCGTACGTGTCTGTGCGCGCGCACGCGTTAATTTACTCTCTTTTACTCTTTTACTCTTTTACTTGTTTCAGTCATTTGAATGCGGCCATGCTGGAGCACCGCCTTTAATTGAGCAAATCGACCCCAGGGCTTATTCTTTCTAAGCGTAGTACTTATTCTATCGGTTCCTTTTGCCGAACTGCTAAGTTACGGGGATGTAAACACACCAGCATCGGTTGTCAAGCGATGTTGGGGGGACAAACACAGACATACAAACACACATACACATAAATATACATATATATACGACGGGCTTCTTTCAGTTTCCGTCTACCAAATCCACTCACAAGGTATTGGTCGGCCCGAGGCTATAGTAGAAGACACTTGCCCAAGGTACTACACAGTGAGACTGAACCCGGCACCATGTGGTTGGTAGCAAGCTACTTACCACACAGCCACTCCTGCGCCTTTGTTCATTAAAGATGAGTATCTTCCTAGTTGATGTTAAAAGGTGATACCAATCAAGCGAAACGAAGGAAAAATATTTCAATGTAGCGTCTCCTTTGTCTACAAAAGGCACGCAAATATTTAAATATTTGCAATGGTACTCACATTTAATTAGAAAATGTATCTATATTTAAGCAACATTAAGAATTCCAAACTTCGGAACCGAAAGGAAACACATTTGGCTCGAATGCAGAAAAATGACAGCAGCAGTGGCAGTAACAGTAGTAGTAGCAGCAACAGTAGTAGTAGTAGTAGTAGTAGTAGTAGTAGTAGTAGTAGTAGTAGTAGTAGTAGTAGTAGTAGTAGTAGTAGTAGTAGCCACCAACATGAACATCTAATAACTAGTAAACCTATATTGGAAACATTGTGAGCTTTTGCAGCAGTCAATACCGATTACCAGGAAGGATTTTGGGAAGAAATTCTTCGCATCAATCCTGTGACCAGTATAAACTATGCCCTGTAGGAAAACAACTTACGTTCACAAGAACTGATTCAGGTGACTTAATCCTTCCAAAAAGAAAAATAACTTGCCGCATACACACACACACTCACGTACACACACACACATACACACATACGCACACACACACACATACAGATAAATAGATAAATATAAATATATACAAGCCCACAGTATATTTTTGTCTCTAGAACACTAAGACCATTAAGCCGCTGTCCCCTCTCTCTCTCTGTCCCTGTATACACACACACACGCTCACACACACATACACACATATATATATGTGTGTGTGTGTGTGTGTGTATATATATATATATATATATATATATATATATATATACATGTACATATACAGATATGATCAAACTGAAACATAAAGAACATCATAACATGAGTTGATTACCTTTATTCAGTGATGATTAAACATATGTATGGTGGCTAAACAGGGAAATCAAACATGTTCTGAATGAAGAGAAATAATTGCGCCTATTCAGACGGATGAGGAAACTATAGAAATTAAAGCAATGTCAATTTAGACCAAGAATATAGAAAAATATAGAATTACTTTCTCCTAACCCACGTGGCAGTAATGCTCTTAGCTAATAAGAACGACTCCTCTATAAGGAAGTCGCCCTGTTAGAAATGAAAGCTAAATGTCACTCATTATAGTTTAGCATTTCCGAAACATAAGATCGTTGGATAATGTAATCCTTCATTAATATTGTTTGATACAAGCCTGGATGGAATTCCCTTGACCAGCGTTTAGCTCAGTTAGAGCTAATCATGAGCCAACCACAGCAACAGCTGTTATGCTACGCTGAGGTAAGTACAAGTGATATTAATACAAATGATACTGGACTATGGTAAGGTGTTTCTTGTCTTTCAATCTCTGAAAGCTTTCTTACGGACGGAACATGAATTCAGAAGGTATTTTTGGTAAAAACAATATCACTTACTAGAAGAGTGACAGCACAATGTCGATGTAAGAAAGTCATAGAAATACCGAGGTTATCTTATTCGACAATGAAGAAAATAGAACATTTTCCTCAGATTAGTCGTTTTAGTTGTGGAGGCAAATAAATCGTTGATGTGTAGAATGTATAGAGCAGAAGACAGAAATCAAGTCTAGCGTAGATAAGAGCTGGTTGAAAGTGGATCACAAAGAGCTTCATCAACACACCTTGTGATGCTGCAATCTGATGGGAAGCTACATATCCAGAGGTGAGAGATGGATAGAGTTCGTAGGCGGGGACTTTCGATAAGAGATCTGCATGCCAGAGAGGGTCGAAATGTTGGCTGATGACCAGGGAAGATTATTTTTATCATCGAGCTTTCTAACGCCCCCTGGTAAGCTCTTGTTTTAGAGAGATCAAGAGAATTGAACTCGTACCATCTTGAAGAAGGAAATAGATATATATAAAGCAAGATTATTTTATTAGAGTCAGAATTAAGAAAATTTCAACTAAGTCATATTTAGGTATTTGGGTTTTAGTAAACAAGGAAAAAAGTCACTAATATGTCCACTATGGGACAAATAAATATTGTGTCAGCCACTAGAAATTCTTTTTCTTCTCTAGACACAAAACCCGAAATTTGTGGGGAGGGGACCAGTCGATTAGATCGACCCCAGTACGCAACTGGCACTTAATTTATCGACCCCGAAAGTAAGAAAGGCAAAGTAGACCTCGGCGGAACTTGGACACAGAAGTGAAGTCAGACGAAATACCGCTGAGCATTTCGCCCGGCGTGCTAAAGTTTCTTATTTTTTTATTGCCTACAAGGGGCTAAACATAGAGGGGACAAACAAGGACAGGCAAGGACATTAAATCGATTACATCGACCCCAGTCCGTAACTGGTACTTAATTTATCGACCACGAAAGGATGAAAGGTAAAGTCGACCTCAGAATTTGAACTCAGAACGTAACGGCAGACGAAATACCGCTAAGCATTTCGCCCGGCGTGCTAACGTTTCTGCCAATTAACGCCTTCAGCCACAAGAAATTGATTTAGAAATTGCAGATTATGAAGCTCTTCCATTAGTTGATAAAATGCGGAAGAAAAGTGGTTTGGTCATGTGAAATGAGAGTCTAACCCTCTAGTCCTTGCGGATATGATCATGTATGGATAAATTCATGGCCATAAATGTATAAGGAAACCATGGAAGAAGCGGTTAAGCCACACCAAGGATTGCACAGAGAAGAAGGTGATGAGAAGTAGAAGGGTGGATTACCATTAGAAAAGTTGGAGGAGGATTTTGTGTATATTGTTGTTCACTTATGACATCCTGAGGTTAGAGACATTGATTAACTGATTGCCAGAAAGAAATAGCCATCTTGCTGGTATTCGATCTCAGACTACAGAGCTGCTGAACTGAATTATGCAATGCATTTAATGTGTTATTCTAAAGTTATGGCTACGTTGGAGTAGTAATCATATATATAATTCTTGTTGTGACTGTTGTTGCTAATAACTTATTTGGGTTGGAATTGCCATTATAATCGTCGTCAATATTGTGATTAATTCTAATGATATTGTGGTTTATTAATATAAGATTTATCATTTTACTCGCCCCCGCCCTCCTTTGTCTCTCTCTCTCTCTCTCTCTGTTGCCTTCATCACCAACACTATTCCCACAACTACCACCACCATCATCATTATTATCATCATCATCATCATCATCAACATCACCGTCATCATCATCGTCGTCGTCGTCATCATAATCATCATCAACATGTTCCTATAATTTGTCGTTGTAATTTCGCCTCGCTATTTCGAGTACGTCTCAAGACGGAGATGTTGCTAATTTAGTGAATCTATCTCTAGGCAGACAAATCGATATAAACAACAAACACAACAACTACAACAATAACAACAACAACAACAATCTTAGTAGCAGAAACAACAAATCAACAACTACAATAACAACATCAATATGTCACTAGAATGTCTTAGTCTCTTCAATAATAAACGCAACATCATCAACTGAGAAAACAAAATGTCTCTTTAAATAATTTTATCTTTCATTTGTTTTTTTCTTTTTTTTTTTCTGCACATAGTTTCTACAATTTTTTAAGATTGAAATATTTACGAATAATTTTTAAGGATAATGATTTCCTAAAATATATTTTATCATCTGTTTTATGTTGTTTCTAGTGTTACTTTGCGATAAGTAGAATGCGTAAAAAAATATTGTAATGCCTACTGGGAAATAATTAAGATTAAGAATGTCGGAAAAAACATTGTTAGTTCTTTTGGCGGAATATTATAAGAAGATGCTTTAAGCAGGCAAGGAAATATTATAAATTAAAGGTTTTTATCTACAAATATGCGATTTTAATAGACACTCTATGTATATATTAACGCATTTAATCTATGCTGTATATTGATTTCTAATTTTGGCAAAAATCCATTAATGTTTTAGAAAGTTACTTAGGCGATTGAATCTGCACGAGTTAGGTACATAGGTTTCGATCCTAGAGAGAGTAAGAGTAACGTATAGTGGGTAGGATTTGAACTCGGAATGTAAAGAGATGTAACTACCTACTGCACTATATATAGTATAGCAGTACAACTTAATATATAATCAATCATTGATTTGTGTGTGTGTTTGGGTGGTTGCAGGTATGTTTGAGCGTTTGAGAGAGACGATTTGATTTTATGTTTGCATGTGTGTATCTATTATTTATATACAAACGTACATACGCGCGCATGCACAAACATTCACATACACACACACACACATACATATATATGTATGTATGTATTTATGTATGTATGTATGTATGTATGTATGTATGTATGTATGTATGTATGTATGTATGTGTGTGTGTGTGTGTATGTATGTATATATTCCGAAAATAATGGCCGATTTCAGAAGCAATTTATTTTATTCTGGAAAAAATAATAGAAACGTTTTGATTAGACAAAGTATAAGCCGAGAACATCTATGAATCTCTGCCATCGCTCAACGAGATTATTTATGCCTCGTTGATAAAAAAAGTTATTGGCTTTGATGCTAAGAAATCTTTCAAAGCTGATTCCACCTCTGGTTTGGAGCTGAAAGTTTTATCACATAAAAAACGGGTTTAAATGCTTTAAAAAATGGTAGTCAGTGAGTGAAAGATCTGGAGAATATGAAGGATGTGGTAAAGTCTTGTATCCCAAGTCATTCTTGCAACATGTGGCTTTGCATTATTGTGGAGCAGAATTGGGCCACTCCGATTCACCAATGCAGGTCTCATTTTTTTGCAAGTGAGCTTGCATTTCAGCGAATTGATTGCAGTAAACCTCTGCTGTAATTCTCTGATTGGCTTCCAGAAAGCTGTAATGGACAACACCAAATGCTGACCACCAGACAATCACCATAATAATTTGCTGATGCATCTTTGGCTTTGGGAAATATTTGGGAGACTCATCACGATCAGGTCATTGACCTGATCGTTTACGGTTATCATAAAGGATCCACTTTTCGTCACAATTGTCTATTCGGTCCAGAAGAGGATCATTGTTGTTTCGCAGAAGGAACATCGAGCACATTTCAAAGCGCCGAAATTTTTGATTTTCCTCGAATTCATGCGGTAGATATTTATCGAGCTTTTTCACCTTACCATTATTCTGCAGATAGTGGGAGACCGTTGCAATACCGACACCAAGTACCTGACACAGTTCTCTGACACTTTGACGTGGGTTTTTGTTCAATAATTGCTTTCGATGGTTCATTCTCAAGACTACATGACCGCCCTCTAACGTCTTCATAGTCAAGGCTCTCATTACCACTACGGAATTCCTGAAACCACCCTCTCCCTATGCTCTGTTGATATTGACTGCAGTTTGGGAGGCATTGTGCCCAAGCTTGAACTGATGCAAGAAAAGTAAGCGAAGATCCTTTTTTGTCATGTTCATAATTAAGGCCGCCTAAGCTCCAAGAATGATTTTTGTCTGAAATAAGTAAATTATTATTAAAGAGCATACATTAATTATTAAGTATGTCGAAATTCACCTAAAATATAATTAAAATACTACGATAAAATTGCGTTTCAAAACACCACACCTAGAGCGGCTATTATTTTAAGAACAACCTACCTACCTACCTACCTACCTATCTATCTACCTACCTACATACCTACACACACATACATACATACATACAAACATACATACATACATACATACATATTAGCGACTGAGGTGGTATTAATACGGTGAGTTAATAATTATCGCTACTTAATTATGTGTTCCGCTAGAACAAATTATACTGCGGTAGTTGTCATGAAAGAAACTCTCACATTGGTTTTTGATGCATAACGCACTCTTATTTATATCGCTAGCGAGTAGATAAATCCCCGTCACCTCCACCGTGATCACGTGATTTCGACCTTCCTTGGTCTCACCAATATATTGACTCATAGTTCCGGGGGCAATTTGAACATGTAAAATCAGATCTTTTTTTAATAAACTCATCTACACAAGTTTTATCTCTCTTACCAAACAAAAAGAGAAAAAAGAAAGAAATTTAGGATCTAATCATTTTGAATCTAGACCATGACTACAGTGAAAGTGACCCTGACTATTGACGAAGAGACTAAAAACTTGTAGATGTTTACATTGTATACAAACTAGCATTCAGCTAATCTAGTCAGTCAAATATGTATAAGTGTGGAAGCGCCAAGGATATGTAATAATTGATTCATTGTAAAGAACACATTGTTTCCGGATAATTTTAATGTATCTCATAAATTACTTAAATAATCAAACAGGTATTTTTTATTCTGTTCACGAAAAGTAAACATGTTAGTTACAATGCACTATTTATCTCCACTTGGACGGGAAATATGAAATTTTGATCAATCTCTAGATTCATTAGAATTTTATCTGACGAAAACAATATTAATCTTTTGTCTGAAGTAATATTAATAGCTTATAGTTATTTATAGCTATTTAAACTCATGAACTCAGTTAATCAGGTCAAATTTGCATAACAATGCTTGTACTGACAATATAAATTAATTAAAATGTTTTTGATAAATAACTCAAGGAGTGACGTACTTAATGTAATATGCAAAATGTTCTTAATTAATTGAAGTTTCTTTCTTAGTCACGGAAAAAAATCTAACGGGTGATAGTTTGAAGAATGTGAAAATTAATTTGATTTAATCTCCAATAATTTATTTACATGCTTAGGCTAAACTCTGATCTTTTATTTCAGACAGGGACAGGAATATGTTTCTTTCCATTAGACAATGTTTATAGCATACTTCACTCAAACCTACCCGCTCAGTTAATGAAGACTTTTACATGGAATTACGAATAGGTTTTGGCCAATATAATTTGCATAAGTAGAACATTTGAAACTAACATAAGAAAACAACTCAAATAAAACAATGATTTGAATTTGGACAAATAAATTATGAGGTGATATACATGAATCACTCCTCCCACCATACGCACACAAATACGCGTATGTTGGCGATTTTTTTCCTCCGTCTTCCTTTACTCTTGGACATTCCACTGTCTCCTGTTTCTGAAGAAGAGCTTTGCTCGAAACATAAAACACTGTTTCTTTCCTTCTCTGAGCATCTTTTAATACTTTGCATGCACCACGTCCTCGCATTGTTATTTTTTTTTGGGGGGGGGTCTTCATTTTTTGTGATTTTATATATATATATGTATATATATATATATATATATATATATATAGCATACACATACACACACAAGCACGTACGCCCAAACACAAAAAACACACATACACACACGTATACACACATAGAATACGGATCTGTTTTCATATTTTATCCATTTTAAAACATGTACTTGCTCGTTCTTATTATTCTCATTGGAAATTTCTCGCAATGAGCAGTGCTAAGTGTTGGAAAGGAGCATCAACCAGTGCAATAGCAACCTTCTTTTTATTCATGGCTTCGTGAAGGCAGGTTTAAGAATTCATATTTCTACCGATCTTAGGGTGACGAGTTGATAGAATCTTATGCAGGCCATGCAGAATGCTTAGCAGCATTTCATCTGCCTTGATGTTCCGAGTACAAACTCCGCCGAGGACGAGTTAGGCTTTCATTCTTTCAGAGTCAATAAAATAAGCACCAGTTGAACACTCAAGACGATGTAATCGACTAGGCCCCTTCCCTCAAAATTTCCGGCCTTGTACCTATAGTAGAGAGAATTATCTCTGCTGGCTCCTTCATGACTCCTAATCCTTTTGTAAGTCTTTAGTCATCTGGATCCAGTTATCTACTGCCTAGTGTCGTTGATTTTTTCTCCGCTAGACGTTCTTTTAAAAGAATAATAGAAAGATTTCTTACTCTAGAATTTTAATATAAAATCGCTTAAAGATTAAGTCTTTTTTTTATCCAAATACTAACATGTAATTTTTTATGTGGCATTAGTAAATCCTAATTCTAATCTGCTTAGATATCTGAGGGCACAAAAAACACACGAAAGACACTCAACCGTATGTAGACTTTAAATTTCATTCACAACATTTTTTAAATATAAATTTATTGAATTAAAGTACTTTCATTGAAAATGTTTTGTAAAGTATTTAAATTTTATATATATTTAAAATGTGCTTTGTAATTTTTTTTTTTAATTTTTAATATATAAAATATTTCATTTAGACACTATCACAGTATTTAATCAAGCTAATATAGTTTAGAAAAAAATATACGCTTTCTTTATTATATAAATGTTTTTGAATCTATTTCTCTGGTTTTCTATTGACGAAATGTTTAGATATATATATTTCCCACTAGGTCAAGTTATACCAATTTGTGGAATTTAGACGATAAGAAGAGAGAGAGAGGGGGAGGGACAGGGAGAGAGAGAGCTGGCATGCACACGGCAACGTATACAGTGACATGCATACATATTCATATATAAAAGATACTTATATGCATTACAAAAAGTTATATTATATTAGCTCATTCACGATTTAAGATATTTCTCTATTCTAGAAATTACTAATACTTCACACATGTATTTATATATTATCTGAACTGTTTAAAATAAATAAATAGACATAATATAATGTCTAATAGCTGATGAATACTGCCTCTGGATTCCCTCCATTTTCTTCTTGCCATATATATGTATATA
>NC_068981.1:16583472-16585627 GCF_001194135.2 Octopus bimaculoides
TCTCTCGAATGAATCCTTCGCCAGGTTTCTATTTTCAGTGAGAGTCACTTGAACAGCAAATCTGTGAATAATACCACGAACGGAGAACGTGACAATTGCCCGATTTGCATATTCTCTACACAAAACCAACCGCTAACAAAGGAAAGAATCGGAAAATGCATGTAGAATATATATTTTTTAAAGACACCAACGACAACCATTTTTGTAAAAGAAACAGAAACATAACAATGACTGAAGCAGACTACAATTATTTTCATGTTTCTTTTATAAATTTGACAGTCTTTGCTGTCTTTAAAAAGTATTTCTTTCACATATATGTATTTTCTAATTCTACTTACATAGTAAATAATATTTCTCCAAAGGCAATTGTATTTTATTAATAGCAAAATCGACTGTGTATCAAATTAACAGACTGTTGCGATTCACTTCCAAGTTATTATATTTCCAAATGGTGAGACTTTTATCTCTCTCGTTACGCCAGAAACACGCAAACAACATAATGATGAAATCTTTTGAAGTTCAACGGTGAGCGGAAAATATTCTAGGTGATCTGAAACTATGGCATTACTAAACAGTCAAAAGCTGTAAAGAGAGTTGCATTTTTGTTTGTGTTAAATTTTCCATAATAATGTGTTGTTGATCTTTTTTTTTTTTTTCCATTTCATTTTTGTTCGAGTGAATGTAATTAAATTTTCATATATCAATTAATCATATTGTTGAAATGAATTTAGTAAATTCTTTGTTTCTCGTTTAATTTTTCTTGTTTTTTTTGTTCCCCAATTTTTCATGTAGGTTTATCAGTTGTAACACTTGACGAATTTAAGGTTTAATTGTCACGGAAAGAAGAACGAATATTTTAGATTAAAAATAATGACTTTAGTGTGGAGAATTTGCATGTGATAAAGGGAAAGGGAAAAAAAATAAGGACGCTTTCTAGTAACGATTCAGTCAGAAACTGACCGATTGAATCTCAGTTTGTTTTGTGGTGGGTTGTTATAATAATAATAATAATAATAATAATAATATTAATAATAATAATAATAAGAAGAAGAAGAAGAAGAAGAAGAAGAAGAAGAAGAAGAAGAAGAAGAAGAAGAAGAAGAAGAAGAAGAAGAAGAAGATGATGATGATGATGATGATGGTGGTGGTGGTGATGATGATGATGATGATGAGGGTGATGATGATGATGAAGATGAAAATCAACAACAACAACAACAACAAGAAAAACACAAGAAGAAGAAGAAGAAGAAGAAGAAGAAGAAGAAGAAGAAGAAGGATTGAAGATAGCGACAGGAGCATTGTGACCTGAAGATAGAGACAAATGCACTCATCTGTACAGCTCAGGGACAAGCGTTAAGAACCAATTATATGAAGTGCAGAACTGACAACACTACAGATAGCGACAAATGAAGATTGTGTGTTGAGAGGGGTGTAATGGAACGGCACATCGTTAACAAATGCCCGAAATTGGCACAACAGGAATAGAAACGACACCATGACCATGTTGGCAAGAATGATCTAAGCCCTGAGGAAATCAAGGCCTAAAAGAGACATGGTATGAACAAACCCCAGAAGAAGTCACCGAAAATGAGAACCGGACATTGTAGTGGTGAATAATACAGAAAGAACATGTAAGATAAGTGACATGCCCCGGTGACAACAGGATCAATGTTAAAAAAATAAGAAAAAGAAACGACTATGACAATTTAAAGTGGGAAATATGAAGGTTGTGCTCAATGAAGAGAGTAGACGTGATGCAAATAGAAATTGGTGCACTTGGAAGTATCAGCACTGAACTACCAACAGGGCCTGAAAAAGTTCAACGTAAGTGTGCAGGTAGAACACATACAAAAATCAGCATTGCTTGGAACTGCAAGAATTCTTCGCAGGGTTCTTGCAGCATGACCAGTAAACAAGTGTCACCTTAGTCTGCTGGCTGTGGACAGCCGACCCTTTTCATCATAACCAGCAAAATAAGCTGTGAGTTTTTCATGTAATAATAAGAATAATAATAACAACGGCAACAAGAATAGCAACAACAACAGCAACAATAATAATAATAATAATAATAATAATAATAATAATAATAATAATAATAATAATAATAATAATAATAATAATAATAATAATAATAATAATAATAATAATAATAATA
>NC_068981.1:16585948-16590798 GCF_001194135.2 Octopus bimaculoides
ATATGGTACCCTAGGCATAACACCTACATGAACTTCTAACTTGTTGTCTCTTGAGGTCTCTGGGTGAGACTTGGATCCAACTTGTACAAATGCAAAACAAAAGTCAAACATAAAATAATAATAATAATAATAATAATAATAATAATAATAATAATAATAATAATAATAATAATAATAATAATAATAATAATAATAATAATAATAATAATAATAATGCAACTCTAACCAAAACCTGAAAGTAATTGGTAAAATCCACCTTGCACATAAAGATATAATTTCAGCTAATGATGTTGATATTGCAGATGTCAACCACCTGTACTATGCATACTATGATTCTATGTGGCGTAAAGATTAGAAAACGACAACATTCCTAGAAAATGCCTTCTTGGCAAAAGCGTATTCAACACCAAATTTAGCTACTTAGGTCTGACATAGAATGTTTAAATAACTTTAAGTTTGATAAGACTATCAAACCAATAAACATTAATGAAAAAATATATGAAAACCATACTTGATATCGATACCACCATAGAATCTATCGAGCAAAATGTATGTGCTAAAGCTGCCCGCATAGCACGGTATGAAAAGCGCGTTAGATTATTCAAGGACAACATGTTCAAAAATAACACAATATAACGACTTTACCTGCGAAGAAAAGAGAAAGGCCGTAGACTTTTACAGCTGGAATTAACAATGAAGATTGCCAACTGAAAAACACTGATGACTGGATGTTAAAACTTGTCTTAAAGTATGAAAATGAAAAAGTACCATACTCAGTAACAAAACAGGCAAAGGAATATCTAAGTGAATTCCAAATGCAATAAATCCCAGAAGTAGACGTGCTGGAAACAAGCACAGAGAAGCGAAGCGTATCAAAACCCGTGCTAAAACTGCTGCCTTACAGATAAAGGGCAAGAAAAAACCTCTCAATGACAAATACCCAAAAAGCGCTAATAGTGCCCATATTGACAAAGCCCTTACCCATCAATGGTTAGTGTCTTCTGGCTTAAAATCAGAAACAGAAGGGGTTATCATAGCGGCCCAAGGTCAATGCCTACCTGCAAGAGCTACCAAGCCAACATATTAAAGAACGGCAGTGGCCCAACATGTTGTGCATGTAAACAGCAAAATGAAACCATTGATCATGTTGTCTCCATGTGAAGTCTCCTTGCGCCTACAGAGTATCTCAACAAGCATGATAGAGCAGCACAATATATTCACTGGGTAATTTGTGAAAACCTGGACCTGTCACATAATAAAAACTGGTGGGAACACGAACCACCTTCGGTGCTTAAAAATGATCATATCTCACTCCTCTGGAACTTCATCGTTCAAACTGACAGAAAGATAGATGTGAATAGGCCAGACATTATATTGAAGAACTTGAGACAAAAATCATACCTCCTCATTGATATGACTGTCCCAACTGACATGAATGTATTTGTGAAGATCTACCAAAAACTGAGCAAGTTTAAAGCCCTTGAAATAGAAATTGGCAAAATGTGGAATCTCGAGGCTAAAATAATACCTGTTGTCATAGGTGCCCTAGGAATGATAGCAAAAGGGGCTGATTCCTACCTAGCTCAGATACCAGGAAACCCCAAAATGGCAGAAATTCGAAAGATAGGGCTCATTGAAACTGCCTATATCCTGCGTAATATACTGTCTATGTAATCTCAAATTTTAATACAAACACAAAATTTTCTTATGTTTGCTTAAAAATTCTCTAGAACAATACTATCAGGTCATCCTATAAGTTCTATCCGATTTTACCTTTTTTTTTAAATTGAATGAAATTTAATAGTATTTTAGAATGTCTAATGGCATTAAAAATTATTTTTATGCATTTGTGTACATTTAAACTAATTAAATATTATTTTACAGAATAATAGAATTAAAATTTCTTTGATTAAAACCCTTTCTAACATGCAAGTATCCAAAGAGCATTTAAGGCACATAATGCTTTATGAGCACAAAGAAGAAAACTCTGCAGCCGAAGCGACTCGAATCATACACTCAGTTTATCGGAAAGCATGCTTGAATGAAATAACATGCAGAAGACGGCTTGCAAAATTCAGAAGTGGAGATTTCAGCCTTGTAGATGAAGATCGAATAGGACGTCCAGTTGAGTCTGATGATAAGCTCCTTGAGGCATTACTTGAAGAAAATACTGCATTATCAGTTGAAGAATTGGCAATAAAGCTTAGTTCAAACCATACAACTGTTCATCGTCATCTTCCACAACTTGGAAATCGTCCTAAACTTGGAAAATGGCTGCCTCATGAATTGTCCGAAAGCAACCGTAAATCCCGAGTTGACATCTACTCTTCTCTCCATTCTGGCGAACTCATTTTACCCTTTTTGGATAGACTTGTGACCGTTGACGAACTTCTATTGAAATGTTAAACGTCGTAAACAGTAGCTTGGTAAAAGGGAAAAAGCTCAACCACAACTGAGATGGAAACTTAATGGAAAAACGGTTCTTCTCTCTATTTGGTGGGATTGCAAAAGAGTAATTCACTTTGAATTGTTACCACCTAATGCAACAATCAATGCTCAAGTCTACTATCAGTAATTAGAGCGTTTGAACTAAGCTTAGAAGAAAAAAAGACCCGCTTTAGTGAATCGAAAAGGAGTGATGTTTCATCAGGACCATGCGTGACCCCACACTTCAAAGATTACATCACAGAAGATCGAAGAGCTTGGTTGGGAAAAATTCCTCATCCACCTTATTCTCCCGACCTTGCTCCTTCAGACTACAGTTTGTTTCTTAGTTTACAGAATCATTAGGTGGACATAACTTTCGCAAGCCAAGAGGAGGTCGAAACTGACATTTCAGAGTTCTTCGCTTTGAAACCAAAAGAGTTTTACATTGATGGGATTAAAAATATTGGACATAGATGGAAGGAAGTCATAGATAATCAGGGAAAGTACACTGATGATTAAATTTCAATTAAATATAACATTTGATCACATGTTTTCTTTATTCAAAATTCGGACAGAACTTATGGGATGACCTGATATGTGCAAAACGAAATATATGACAACCTAGGCATAACACCTACTTGAACTTCTAACTTGTTGTCTCTTGAGGACGTTAGGAGTGAATAGGAGTCAACTTGCATAAATAGAAAGCAAAAGTCAAACATATCATAATAGCAATAATAATAATAGATGCCACTGATGATGATGATGATGACGATGATGATGATAATGATGATGATCATTTTTATTTCGGGAAGTATAAACATGTACAATGCTTGTATTGGAGAGGAGTTGAGAAACTGTTAAATTCTAACACCGTTTCACCCGTTTTTAAATCTTGAATATTTTTCTAGCCAATGAGAAATACAGAAAGTCTGACATCTCTCTTTCTCTGTTAATGAAATTTAAATCATACAGCAAGTGATTATTTGAATGTTGTCACCATTGAAATCATAAATTTAACAAATATAATTATTGTTTAATAAATATTTAAACTAGTTATTTCTCGAAATAAAATAAATTAACTGAAAGAAAATCGACTGAAAATATTCTGAAAGCAGAATCTCACGGGACAATGAGAGGCAATCAACAACTTAACATAGAAGCTAGAGTCAATCTGCTCGAAAATTTGTTCGTTAATGTTGATAAGGTAAACAAGAGATTACAAAAACAAATTATAATAAATTAATTCGATACGTTTCGCTTATTTTAAAGTTTGTGTACAGAGCTGATCTATAATTTTACAAAAGATGATATAACTGGATCATTCTGCATAGTTAAACTGTAAACAAACTCATTCACACACGCACCAATACGACTGCTTTGTTTTATATATGTCTGAGTATACAAACAAACTAGATTAACTTTAGTCATATATCTAGTGGGATATGTGTGTTTACATACTTATATATATGTACATACATACATACACACACATAGATATATACATACATGCATATATACATACATACCTGCATACATGCATACACATAGACAGGGAAGAAGAGAAACATACAGAAATATATATATATATTTATGTATATATGTATTTATGTATGTATGTATGTGTGTGTGTGTGTGTGTGTGTGTGTGTGTGTGTGTGTGTGTGTGTGTGTGTGTGTATACATAGCTATCTATTTAGATGGAAAAATAAGTGTACAAACGAAAGAAAAGATCACTCATCACGTTTGGTAGAGGTTATATTTATTTGTGTTAACACTTTCTGCTGTAATTGCATTACGTAAGTCTGAAAGGTGTGAGAAAAACACAACTGAATATTCGGATATCTACTTTTGAGCTTCATAAGCAGATAATCCAAACGATCGCATGTATTTTTTCACTTCTGTAAGTATTGCGTCTCCGCGACAAACTTTTAACACACACACATATGTATACATACACACATGCATACACGGGTGCATACACACATATACTAACAAATAATAAAGAAGAATATTTTTGCTCATTCGATTGCAAACTTAATTTAGATACTTTTGTAAACACGAATGTAAACAACCCACAACGGAATTCGAACAATGAAACTGCTGTTGTCCATATACCCATGCTAAACTTTGCACCAGAGTGAGCAAGCGCTTAACTTCATTCAAACTAGAGCGTATTAAGTGCCAATTGCCAGCTATGGTATACACCCTTTCTCATCTAACCCAATGTGGAACAAATCAACTCCTGTACTTATTTTTTTAAACCTAGTACTCATTCTATTTGTTGAACCGGTAAGTTGGGAGGACGTGTAGCCACTAACATCGGTTTTAAAGTGAGGTGTTGGACAAACCCAGACACCAAGACACACACACACACACACACACACACATATATATATATATATATATATATATATATATATA
>NC_068981.1:16591047-16594843 GCF_001194135.2 Octopus bimaculoides
TACAAGATAGATAGATAGATAGATACATACATACATACATACATACATACATACATATATATACATATATATGACGGCTTATTTCAGTTTCCTTCAACAAAATCCACTCTCATGGCTTTGGTCAGCCCGTGTCTTTAGTAGAAGACCAACGTCCAAGGTGTCATACAGTACTACTGAACCCTGAACTATGTGGTCGCAAAGTAAACTTCTTACCACACTGCCACGCCTGCACAAATTTCCGTCTACTAAATTCACTCACAATAATAACAATAAATAAAGCGTTTACTATTTAATCAGGAAGAAAATAATGAACCCAAAATTTTTGCGTTTATCTGTCATCAGTGAGATTAGCTTTAACTTTCCTTCGTCGATTCTCCTATTCATCTTTCCGGGTCGATAGAATTAGTACCAGTTGAACACTGAGGTCGGTGTAATTGATTTACTCCCTCCCTCAGACTTGCTGGCCTTGTACCAACATTTGAAACTGAAGTCTTTCAGATTATACAGTTGCTAGTCAACGTAAGTATTCTAGACCTCATCGAAACTGAAGCAACGAGGGAGAATGTATGACACGAATGGTTTTGCTATAATAGGCAGACACACATTTCTTTATCACATCACGCACTAGCATCTTAATTAAACGATAGACACATTGAATAATGGCTGGTTACGCCTGGAATAACTTTGATCACAGATCTACTAAAAGTTGATGGGATAGGGTTAAACATCATCAATAACAATTGCAGAAAATGTACCAATCCTTAGCTGTTTCATTTACGATCAGTTTAAGCCATTGGAGCAGAAATTATGTTTATACAGTTAGACTAATGAACAATTTTTTTCGGCCTTTTCTACGTTTGATAATGCGTTGTATTCATTAATTCTCTAACAAAAAGTAATCCGCCGTGCTTTCTTTTAGATCCTCATTAATATTGTTGTAGAAATAACTGGCCTTAAGTTCACTTTTGTTCAGAATAAGTTACTTGTTTTTATTCGACTGCAGTAATAATAGAGTAGAAGAGTATTTATGCAAGCGGAGAGCAAACGACAGTAAAAAAGAAATAACCGGTACACCAGTCTACCCTGTCTTCTAGAACATTTCTTTAAAAATAAACTAGAAAATAATAACATAGAAATTATCAAAATAATTTAGCCTTTTCATGAAATATAGATTAAAACAGAAAACTAATAAAACAGTAAAACTATAAAATGAGTATTAAAATAAAAATATTTATAAATAGATAAAGAGAAAACAGAATGTATTTTAAAGCAGAAAAAAAATGTATAGAATGTAAATGTGGAGAAGATCGGAAAAACAATAAAAACTATGTTGTTCTTGTCCTCCTGCTTCCACCTATGATTTAACCATATCATCATAACTGTAATTATAGAGATTTCATCCTACCAAGAATAATAGTGAGGATATATGTCTGCTTTAGATGAAAGGTGTGTATTCTTTTTTCTATGATTTCAACATCTATTATTACATCTCACATATAACTCGCATTTCTTTACTAGATTATCCTTAAGTGTGTTTAATATCTATGTTTTAAATATTGATCTTTTACTGTTAATACCAATAGTAGATTTTCCTTTGGAGTTATTTTCCTAATTGATACCCGTGTTGTGGGGTATTTCATAGATTTCGATTTGGAGGTAAACTGGAAGTATTTAGTATGAAGAGAGTTATGAAGTCATACAGAGAAATTATGAGTCTTATAGTCGACTTGTTCTGATTATCAGAAACTATTGTACCATCACAGATATAAGGCATTGCTCAGTAGCTGAGTAATGTTTGCAAGTGTTTATCCAGACATTTAGTGACGGTGCTGACAAGGACACAGTATTTCGTTTTGCCACTACAATATACTAACAAGTGTACTAAAGGTTTACAAGTCGATATTGCGTCTTACCAATAATGATGGCGATCTGGCAGAATCCTTAGCACGCCGGACAAAATGCTTTGCAACATATCGTCCTTTTTTAAATTCTACGACTTTACCTTTCATCCTTTCGGGTCGATAAAATAAGTACTGGGCTTGATGTAATCGACTTATTCTTCTCCCAAAATTGCTGGCCCTGTGGCAAAATTTGAAATCAATATCATGTCTTATCTTGTGTTAGCAGTGCGGTGTATTCACTTAAGAATTTATAAAGATAAACTGAAAAGTGATCTTCCTTAAGAATGCGGGCCTTACTAAATGCCAGGTGTGACGTCTTGAGTACAACCCTCGGCGGTTTTCCCACCTATGCGGGCCTCTTTTACTTGTTTTCTTGATTCTATTTGAAGTCATTCTTAGGGCAGCGAAATAATATAGTGTTTAGAGTCTAGAATAAAATTTCTTGCTGTGTTTGTTTTCCTGTGATGGATGAGAGAAACGTTAGACGGATAAAATATCCAGCAGTAGAGGGGAGTTTTGGCCTTTTACGTTCTCAATCCAACTTTTGTCAAAGTAAGCTTTGTCTTCAATCTTCTGAGTGTCGATAAAAGAAGGGATCTTCAAGTAGTGGGGGTGATTTCATTGTGTAGCCACCCACTTTACCAAAAATTTGTGATTTATGGCTTAGAAACAATATTAAGATTTACTGCTGCTGTTTGGCAGAAACGTTAGTGCATCGGCAAAATACCTTGTGGTGTTTCTATCGGCTCTTTACCTTCTGTATTCAAATACCAGTGAAGCCAACACTTATTTTCATTCCTTGAGGGTCGATAAAATAAAGTACTGATTAAATACTGGGACAGATCGTATCAAATACCTCTCCCATAGAAATTGTTGTTCTAAATCAGAACCAGTTCTTAAAGTTTCTATCACTATAACTGCAACACAAATTCAAAATGCTTAAACGCATAAGAGAATGTAAGAGTGTGCAGATACATTTCTTCTCTCTCTCTCTCTCTCTCTCTCTCTCTCTCTCTCTCTCTCTCTCTCTCTCTCTCTCTCTCTCTCTCTCTCTCTCTCTAGTAACGACTCCTCCATCTCTTTCTATATATCCATTTGTCTCATATTACTTTCTCTCTGTCTCTATTAATTCATTAGCAATTTTCGTACAAGTAATAGCAAACATTAGACGACAGTAAATAGCTAATACGACTATATCAAAGATTAAGGTTTATCATCTGTTATTAAGATATCAACACATTCTTTGATCAGTTATATCATATTTCTAAATTATCTGTCTTTAATATAGCATAGCGTAATATTGTGAGAATTGTGCCTCCAATATTAAATCGTATGTAATACTATACACTTTACCATCCATACATTGTGTGTATATGTTTCTGCGTGTATGCGTGTTATTAGTGTTCATGTGTGCGCTTTTATGTGTGCATTTCTGTCGTACAAGTGTGTTTAAATACTAACTTCACTTCTCACGAAATTCTCTTTCCTAACCAGTCAGATTCAACCTCACTTCCGGCCAGTTTCACTGACAGACCTGACTTAGAGATCCCTCCGCTTCTCTCTCTCTCTCTCTCTCTCTCTCTCTCTCTCCCATTCCCCCTTCGTTTCTTTCTCATACTCCTCTCTCCTTTGTCCATTCTCTCCCTCTCAATCTCTCTTTCTCCTTCACTCCACCCCGTCTTTCATTTCTTCTTTCCCTCTCCTTTGCCTTTTCTCTTATCCTTCCCCCAATTTTTTCGGTTGCTGCCCTTCTCCTCCTCTCTTCACCGTTCTTTCTCAGTCTCTCTCCCTCTTTCTTTGTCCGGCTCACTCTGCTCCTACCCTCTCTTCTCCTTCTCTATATAACTCTCCTCTCTCTCTCTCTCTCTCTCTCTCTCTCTCTCTCTCTCTCTCTC
>NC_068981.1:16596617-16598807 GCF_001194135.2 Octopus bimaculoides
ATATATACCAATATACATATATATATATATATATATATATATATATGTATATATATATATATAATACAAACACATATATATGTATGTACGTATGTATGTATGCATGCATGTACGTATGTATGCATGAATGTACATATGCACATGCTTGCACGAACGCACGTACATACACACACGGCATACGGCCACATATATATATATGGTTGTGTTTAACGATAAGGTCGACACTGTGGATAAGAGAATATAACAGTCTATTTTTATTATATAATGGAAAGTAACGAGCGGCTGGTTGATGTGTTTATGTAGTCAATAATAATAAGAGGAGTTAGAGGGAGAAGGAGAAAGAATGAGAGATGGTAGCGGGAAGAGGCGATATGGATCAAACGAATCGATTTACCAATATTCTGAAACTGTCTATGGATTTCAATAATGCTGCAGCAGTCATACACACAGTGTCGATTCACTGGAGGTACCTAGAAATATCAATATCTGTCACCAAATGAATTTGCCTTTTAGACATAAAATATAAAACAGATTAAATCATTACAAATGAATGTTTTCATATTGCAGTACGTTTGTAGTAAATTCAGATTACGAGAAGATTATAAAGAGAATTATAAGTGTTGATCAAATATATGTAGAGGTAATGGGAAGTTTTAGAGTAACCAAAGGAAAAAAAAGAAGAAAAACTGGTGAAATTCGGGTCATATTATAAACTAGTATTGATTATTTGTGGAGTAGTATGGATAACGTATAACCAATGTACTATGAAGTACCTGTGGAGGAGTGTTGCCAAGTGGTTAGGGTATTGGAATTATGATTATAAGGTCGGAAGCTCGATTCTAGGACCAGCCGATGCGTTGTGACTTTGAGTAAAAGCAATTCATTTAATTTATTCGTATACTCATCAGTCAAGTGCTGTCTATTCCCAACCTTTCTCGCTCTCTACCTACCACATCTTGGATGTGATAGTGCATGTTACATAACTATAAGCGTTTGCGTGTGACACCTACTGTTACCTTCAGGAGATTTCAAACTCTGAACTTATAATTACGTAATAGATTACAAAAATAGTAATTATATTGAAGCTAATTGTGCAATGGAATGTTACGTACTCATATTCCACTAAGCTGTCATTTATAACTTATCAATATGGCGAAAATAAATTTAACAGACACCTGAAATGATAAAAAAATCTAAATAGAATATGTTTCAATATCTAATTACTTTCTGTACCTCTCTCAGTCTGCATTTTAAGGTCAACTTTGCCTCTTATCTTGTTGGTTTAAATAGCATAAATATTTCTGAAATACTGTAATCGATAAGATCGAATACATTAGACCTAGAAACAATTTTTTTTTCTAAACGAATGTGAGAATACCTTATTTTATTTCAAGAAGTTTTGAATATTTTATTTTCCAGTACTCAATTTTGGCAAGATGCATATCTTACACCGATGCAAATCCCGTTTAAAACTAAGATTGTTTGCTTAGATTAGATAGTAAGCTCCTAATGAAACTAGACTAAAATTTCATATAATTTCCCGGTTGTAAATTTTACTTTATCACACGTAAGGTTCGCTCATTTCAATTGAAGTTATCAATTAGCATCCATGGACAGGACTTGTGCCAAACCAGATGTTAACGATGTGTTACATAGTTATTTAAATTGAAGAGTAATATCCAGCAGAAGGTATAAAATATTAACAGCAGTAAACATCTTATTAATAATGAAATGAGAATGAACTACGCGTGATGACGAGTTAATTATGTCACACTAGGTGATTAGATTTAATTGGTATCCCGCGAAATATTTAGGTAGAAGATAATCCGACTTAAGGAGTCAAGTCTTGTGGGTAAATTTGGGAGACAGAAATTGCAAGAAGCCCATCGTATATGTACGTGTGTGTGTATGTGTGTGTCTTTGTGTGCATGTGTGTTTGTGTCCGCCTCCATTGCTTGGCAACCGATGTTGGCGTGTTTACATACCCACGACTTAGTGGTTCGACAAAAGAAATCCGATAGAAATTATAAGTACTGGCGTCGATTCGTTCGACTAAAACACGTTTTAGGATATCTCCAGCGTGGCCGCAGTCAAATGACTGAAACAAGTGAAGGAATAAAAGAATATATATTTATCTGTGTGTGTGAGTGTGTGTCTACATATATATATATATATATATATATATATATA
>NC_068981.1:16603087-16605850 GCF_001194135.2 Octopus bimaculoides
ATATATATATATATATATAAACAATATATGAGTATATGCATATATATGTACATGTATGTACATACCTTCATCCTCATGTACATATAGATACATATCTGGGTCCATGACGTTGCAAAAAACATGGACAAAATGATAAACAAGTTACAAAAAACAAGCAGGCCACATAGAGGACATATCCTTCATCAGCTGCCACCATTAAAACACTGGCGTTTCGAAGAGTTAGGGCAGGACGCATCGTTAAAATGGCTCTTCCCACGAACAAAAATTACATTTTTTTCGTGGAGGATAGTAGCGGACGGAAAACAAGACAGGAAAACGAAACGGTGAAATAAACAAACAAAAAGGCTGTGCAACCAGACGTGGAGAAGTGAGTGTATATTGAACGCTGCGAAGCACGAACTGGAGGGGCGAAGAAGTGTGTGCGAAGCTTATATCGAACGCTACGCATCCATTCCCAAGTAAGTTTTATCTTAATAATTCCGATGCGCACTCTACAACCTATCTCTATTTTATCTCTCTCTCTTCTTCTTCTTCCTTTCTGTTTTTCTCTCCCACCGTTTCTCTAATTCTTCTCTCTCCTTCACCGTTCCCTCTCTCTCTCTCACTCTTCCTCCTTGACTCTCTCGTTGCTCACACGTGACTCACGGCTATCTATATTTCTTCCACTTCCTTCCTAAAGATAAGACGTGATTTTGCCTGTCTCTTCTCAAAGTTCGTTTTTCCAGCGTTCACCACTTCACCTCGTTACGGCTTAACAGCCCTCAGGTTTGTTTTTAGTGTTGTACTTACTGTCCTGTTTTTCTTACTACTTTAACCCTCCGCAAAACCTCCCAAATTTTATTTAATTTGCTTTGCGGAAAGGATTGTTTTAATGAAGTCGCCTCTTATCCCTGCCTTCCAAACGCAAAGTAGATAAAACAGGGGACAACTGATGAACGGAATGTTTTATATGTTGTCTGTCTCGTTTCTCTATTTATTTCTTGCGTTCAAAAAAAAGTTCGTTTTCTATGTTTTTGATTTTTATGTTCTCCTTTCTCGTTTTGCTCACGTTTTTTTTTCTTTTTTGACGTCCTGCACGCATATATACAGGCATATATATATATATATATATGTGTGTGTGTGTGTGTAGGTATATACATGTATGTGTGTATATATGAATGTATTATAGATTATATATATATATATATATATATATATATATATGTTACTGCCTAATTTAAATAATTAATCAATTATGTATATATATATACATATATATATATATATACACGCGCACGCGCGCGCGTATGGGTTTGTCGTTATCCACATATGTAAGCATTTACATAAGTAAATTCTTTTGCTTTTAATTTTCAGATTTCTCCCTAGCAGAGGAAGAATCGATCCCTAAACCAGAAGCAAGCGCTTTCGTTCGAACTGGACAATGTCACCAGGATATGTATGCATGGATAAGTATTTGCGTGCCTGTATACATGTATATGTATGCAAGTGAATACATGCGAATAAACATGCACGCAGTTATGTATGTGCCCACTTATACATGTGTACAAGATGCATTTCATTGCAAGTTTACAAATGCATGTTTGAATGCCTACATGTGTGTATAGCGCGCATTGCTTTTTAACGTCTTATGGCTGTTATATCCGAGTTAATTGTATGTCATTCCGTGACTTGTGATACCCAACTTTTAACGCTTGATGTGGGATTTAGTTATGTAGCCAATTGCAACACTAATTATAGTTATAAATCTAAAGCAATTGTCTTGGTGCAGTAATTGCAAATATGTGAGATTTGGACACCGAACGAAGAATCCACGCATTTGAGTAAAATAGCTTGAGAAAGCTGCTACGCATCAAGTATATTTATTATGAGAATAGTAATGACAGCGGCTTCGAAGTATCGTCCAGCCACGCGATTATCGGCCGGTCGAGGATGGTCCATAATATTTTATATATATATATATATATATATTTATATATATACACATAATATTTTATTTATTTATATATATACATATATACATACATACATGCATACATACGTATATATATACACATATATGTATATATCGTTGCACTCCGTCGATTACGACGACGAGGGTTCCAGTTGATCCGATCAACGGAACAGCCTTCTTGTGAAATTAAAGTGCAAGTGGCTGAGCACTCCACAGACACGTGTACCCTTAACGTAGTTCTCGGGGATATTCAGCGTGACACAGAATGTGACAAGGCTGGCCCTTTGAATTACATGTACAACAGAAACAGGAAGAAAGAGTGAGAGAAAGTTGTGCTAAAATAGTACAGTAGGGTTCTCGACTACCTTCTCGGAATCAAAACCGTGATCCTACGGCCACGTGTTCGCTGCCGTAACCACTGGGCCATGGCGCCTCCGTGTTTTCTGTTTGCCACTTAATTACTCCGCATTACAAATTTAATTTATTTTAATTTGATTTAATTTGATTCCGCGGGAAGAACTATTCTAACCATGCGTCCTGCCCTAATTCTTCGAAATGCTTAGTTTAGAAGAGGAGCAGCTGATGAAGGAAATAATCTCTATGTGGCCTGTTTGTTTTCTGTACTCTGTTTATATTCTGTTTTTTATTTTGTCTACGTTTTTTATGACATCCTGTACCCAGATATGCATCTATATATACATGTAGATGTAGGTGTGTACATACATGTACGTATATATGCATATACTCACATATTATTTGTATTACAGACACACACACACACACACACACACACATATATATATATATATATA
>NC_068981.1:16611075-16612106 GCF_001194135.2 Octopus bimaculoides
AAATTGAGCTTTATAGATAAAATATATATAAAATATATAGTTTTAGGGAAAATAACCAAGTTTCAAGAACTCATCGAGGAAAATCCACTATCACATATAGAAATATTAACAATTAAAAGCACAATAAATGAGTATAATATAAAGCAAAGTAAATATCATAAGATAAATATAATAAAATGATTACACGTGTTTCATAACTAATTTTCAAATAGAAAGGAAATTTAAATCGATTAAAATCAGTTGAAATTATCGAAAATTAAATTCTATTCAAAAATATAGCTAATAGTTTGAATTACGGACAAATATGGATAAGTACTGTTTTTACTTTGCTAAAGATTTTCTACTATTTGAAAATAATATGTATTCTTGTTTTTTTATATTATTCATTCGGTTCTTTATAGGTTATTTTTCATAGATAACTTATTTAACACTAAATTGTTTAGAAGTTATAGTTTCATTTCTACATAATATTAGAACTTCGATTTGAATAGTGTTGTTATAGTTTCGATTATTTTTGATTGATAATATTTGATTAATAATTAGTCTTTATTGTTTATAATATCGTTAAAAGTTTTTTTTTTATTAAAACTTTGTATATATATATAAAGTTTAATCTTTTATTCTTAATAATTTTTTCTTTCCTAATTTTTTCATTCATAATTTTTTCGTTCATAACTTTTTCATTCATATTTTTATTCTTACGTTTGTAGAAATGAATATTCTTGTATTTTTCTATTATTCAATTGATTTTTAATGATAATTAAATAAACGTTTTTAGCTTTAAATAGTATAGCTTTAACTATTACACCGGTTAAATATGTACTAATTTTATCTTCATTATTATTGTAAACTTAAACTTCGTTCAAATTGTCTTTAAAACAAACATAATTTAAAACAATGATAATTTATGTAAGTTGTTTTTTGTATATAATATACATGTTATTATAATGGAGGAAGGGAGGATTATTGAATGGTTATTATTTTGATATTTTTAATATTTTTTCTATCTTTATAAAATAAGTATTTCATAT
>NC_068981.1:16612533-16620428 GCF_001194135.2 Octopus bimaculoides
ACAGACAGACAGAGGCAGAGAAAGAGAGAGAGTACAAAAGTATGTGTAAAGAAGAAGAAGAAGAAGAAGAAGAAGAAGAAGAAGAAGAAGAAGAAGAAGAAGAAGAAGAAGAAGAAGAAGAAGAAGAAGAAGAAGAAAGTAAATGGAATGAAGAAAAAAATATATAAATATAAATAAAATAAAGACAAGAATAACAATAACACTAATAGTAATAGAGAGCAGTCGGGGGAGAGTTAAGTCCATCATGAATAAAGAAATGGAATATTATGGAGCGGTCAATATTGTTGCGCTCTTGTCAAATGATGACCTGTATGGTGCCTATTGATTTGAGGTAACTTATTCAGTACTCACAGGTGGTACGGTGTACATACACACACACACACGCACAAACACTCACACTTATATATATATATATATATGTATATATATGTGTGTGTGTGTGTGTTTGTGTGTGTATAATACACGCATATATATATATATATATATATATATATATATATATATATACAATATTTTATATATAACACACACACACACACACACACACACACACATATATATATATATATACGCACACATACATAAACACATACATGCATATTCATATATTTCCCTTCTAATTTATATATGTCTGATTCTTTGGCAGTTTTTTGGCAGCATTCAGTACATTGTAGTTTCCATCATTATTGGTTCGAGTTTGACAGGATTAACGTAACTCTAATCTCTACCAACCTGTATGTTCTCTGGCATGTGTCTGATCCTCTCGGTAGCATCAAATGTCAATAGTTAACGTATTCAACTTAGATTATTGCTGGACAACCAATGCGATTACGACCAAATCCAAATGTCGAAATCAAGGTGTCACTAACCACCTCCTCATTTTTTTTTCAACAGTATATTTCTAGATATACACTGAATCACAGAAGAAACGCGACTTTTTCAAATGTCATTTTTATATGGTAAATTCTGAAAATTTATTTCGGGGATCTAACTGTCAATATTCCAAGACATTCTGGTTTATGGCTGATACCCAAATTGCAGGTAACCTTTCAACTTTCCCTGAAACGAGACGCCAAAACGCAGCTGCGTTGAATGTCGCAAACAATAAACATCGCAATGCTCGGGCATCTCGTAAAGGTTATGGGTATAAAAACCGACTTGAACCGCGTTCCTGACGTTCGTAATTTCTCCGCAGTTTTGACGTATTATATCGTAAGTTGCTGGTTGTTGCTAATTTAATTGTTGAATTTGCTATTTTATTTGCAGTGTTTTTTAAAACATCTTGTTTTATTGTGTTTGGTTAAATTTGAACGGTATTCTCCTCTTTGAGGCGGGGAATTATTTATTCTCTTGTGCAGTGGGGGGGGGGTCTCCCTTACCAAAAAAAAAAACCTATGAGTTGTAACTCAGCTACGGAAATAATGCCTTCTGATAAAGGTTTGAACATGCCGTCAGGCAAAGAATTTTTGAAAGGAAAAAACGTTGATACAATTAAGCCTAATTTCGCCGCAACAGCCGGTTTAAAAAGGAAAGCCTTAAATGTAACAAACGAAAGTTTGAAACAATTAAAAAATATGTTCAAGAGGGAAGGGTATGATTTGAAAACCACCCTTCCCTCTGAGTTAATTGAAAATACGGCTAAAAAAATTAGTGTCTTGAATAGGCTGAACGTTAAAACGTTAAAACTAAAAAGTTGGACAAGGCGTCGAGAGAGGACGTTGAGAAATACTTGCAACCAATATGGTGGGACATTGCATTTATCACCAGAGGTCGCAAATTTGCAACCATTATCATCTACCTAAAAAGTAAAGAAAGGGCGAAGAAGCTTTCAGTCAAGCCCCTTAAAACAACCAAAATAGTACTCCTACCTACGTATTTAGGTAGACGTACCTAAAAAATTACAGAGGAGGAGATTCCACCAGAGATCAATGTGACATGGCTATGCGCTGCTCTATTCATGGGTCTCGAGGATAAAATAACAAATCTCGAGGGTGCCAAAATAGAGCAGCAACATCGGAAGGGAGAAGGGCTAGAGATCATAATTCAAGCCGCTCAACAAACTCTTGAAGAGATTGCGGAAAACATCGTGATTAGTGACGAAACTACGTTGAGGTTGACGGCGGAGGGTAGTAGGCTACGGTGCTTCGAATGTGGCTACATTCGAGTAAACTGCCCCGCCCTAAAAGAAGAAAGAGCGCTGCCAGCAGAGTCTCCAATAAAAGTCATAGAAGAGGAGACCATACAATCAATCGAAAACAAGGAAGACAAAGTAGGATGGACTAATGTAACCCATAAAAAGAAAAAATGTCCCTAAAAGAAAATTTGCAAAACCCACCCCTTCCACTTTCGGTTCCATCAAAAGAAAAATTCCCCCACCTGCAGACTGACACGATACACAAACACCCCCTTTCAACACAGACACGAACCAAGAAAATAAACCTGTAGAATCTACCCCTCCCAGTCCCGAAAAATATTTCCCCTCCAGACTAGACACGAGTCTGATAGCAGTGAATACTAACAACCAGGCATTAAGGAACAGATTTAAAAACACTCCAACCGCAAAAGAATACACCAGTCATTATACTATTCTACCAGAAGTAACTGTAATCTATGAACTCGACAGGGACAATTACAATATATTGCATGGCTACCACTCGAAAGATATAGGCCCTTGAAGATTGGACTTTTGCAAGTCCATGTATGAGGGCCTAGTCGAAAAGTCTCCGCGAGATCTAAGTCTTGGAAGGTCAGTGACGTCGTATGCGGACGACAGCACCATCATCGTATCTGGAGTGAGCCATCTACAGAAGGTAGGTGAAGCCGTGAAAGAATACGAGGCGGTGGCAGGAGCAAAACTTAACTGTGAAAAGTCGATCTGCTTGCAGCTCGACATCTGGAGAGGCAAGTCGATGCCGTCCAACAGCGTCGTAGGACATTAAACAGACGGTCCGGTGAAATTGCTCGGAGTCTGGTTCGAGCCAGACTTACAGTTGGGAGAAGAATTGGAGCGAGATCTCGAGCAGCGCGGCTCATCTAACCCAGATCTGATCTGGTCTATGGCTATACCTGAAAAGAAGGGCGGAGGTGGCAAATGTGTTCATCGCATCTGTGATAATCTACCGCCTAACCGTCGTGCCTTGCCCCGATTCGTGGCTAAGCAAGATGGAAAGATTGCTTTTCCGCTTTTTGTGGAGGGGCAGAGGACCTCTTGTAAAGCGCTCTATCTGTTGCCAACAACCGCTAAAGGGTGTGCTTGGGGTGCCGTGGCTTATGAGTCTGAGTCTGAGGCATCTTTGGCATTACCTGGATGGTGAATGGGTGTGGTCTCCGTTCGTCAAGCTTCTATTTACTAGGTTCACTAGTTTTAGTGAACTATAACCATGGATCAAACGTAGACCAAATTTGGATGCTTGGCAGGCTGAGTGCCGCAAGGTTCTCGTGCTCTTCTGCCGCATGGGCATCTCTGGTAGCGGTACTTCCACCGCGTCATTTTATAGAGGGTTGGTAGAGGCCAAGTGTAACGACGCGCTGGCGGAAAGCTGGGCTTCGAAGAAGACCACCTAGACAGCCTTTTCCAAAGGACGTTCGGGCTGGGAGCTTTGAATAATTTCCAGAGGTCTCTCACCTGGCAATGTTACTGAGGAGCCTTACCAGTTCACGACAGTGAAACTGTTCTGCGCAGCTCTGAAATCCTCAGTTTGCGAGGATTTCAGAGCTGTGGGTTTGTATCGAACGACTGATGTCTAGGCTTGGAAGAGTACAGCTGTCGTCCAAGTCTGTTATAAAGATCGTCCACCTCCCTCACTGAGCAGAGAAGGTTAGGTTTGTTTTCTCGTTGTAGTCGCTATAGCGAAAGAGGCTGTATGGAGAACACGTATGAAAAGATTGGTGACAGGCACTTTCATTTCTGACCGAGGATTGACTAACTTTTTTGTCTTCCTTCTACAAAGAAAGATAAGGCTAGAAAAGAAGTGCCTGTCATCGGACAGCTTCGGTAAAAGATGGATGCAAGTGTTTCGCATGTTGGGAATGAATGGTCCTACATGAGCGCTAACCAGGAAAAGTTTTTGAAAAAGGGCTCAGTAGTAGAACGTGTCTTGCGGGGTTGGATCAGTTTCCCCCACTCCATTATGTTGTGATTTTGTCTGTTCCTTCATTCGTTTTATATTATCATAAAATGTTCAAATACATCTTTGTGTAATAGCATTCGATACCCAGACCCTGAATTCATTTGTACTGTCCCCTATATGTTTGGCCCCTGTGGATGGGAAAAAAAATGATTCGTAATTTGGACGTTTCAGGTATGACCCGATTATCAGCAGCGCAAAGAGAACAAGCTATCGCCCCATTAAAAGCAGGGCAGCATGCCCTGGTTTTTGCAAAAGCTTACAATGTTCATGTCAGCACCATTTATCGCCTGCAACAGCAATACAACAACGCCAACAGCACTGCAGACCGTGCCCACCGAGAGTGCCCCGGGTGACCTGGCCCAGGAAGGACCGCTTCATCCACCTGCAACACCTTGGTGATCGCTTCACACCGGCTAGCGTGACAGCTCGCAAGCCCACTGGCACTGAACAGCGACCCATCTGCGACAACACGGTATGACGTCGACTGGCCGCCAACTGTGTTGCCGTCGTCCTGCTCGAGTTTCTGTCTCCACCGCCCGCCACCGTGAGGCACGACTACAGTGGGCTACACAGCACCGACATTGGAGACATCAACAATGGAAGTCGATAATCTTCTCTGACGAAATCCGGTACTGCGTTTCCACCTCGGATAGCAGAGGGAGGGTGTGGAGTTGGAGGAGGTTAACGCTATAGAGACGCATGTGTCATGGAGAGAGACGTGGGGGGGTGGCCAAAGCATCGTGGTTTGGGGGTGCTATAGGTTTGAATCAGAGAATTGGGCCCCATGTGTTCCAAACTGTTTGTGCAGTATCACGACGCAGCGCTATGTTGACCAGATCCTAAGATCTCACATCGTGCTCTTCTTCTCGCGTCACCATAGCCACGTGTTCCAGCAGGACGATGCTCCCACCCATACGGCCAGGTTCACAATGGACTTCCTGCGCCAGAACAACATCAGAACCATGCTGTGGCCAGCTTTCAGCCCGGAATGGAACCCAATTGAAAATCTGTGGGATGAAATCCAGAGACGACTGAACCAAGTGGTCCCAAGGCCGACAACTCGTGTGGAACTGGGTGTGGGTACAGGTGAACCGCCTCATGCACTCCTGGAACCGACGGTGAATGGCCGTTTTGAACACCCAGGGAGGGAATATACAGTATTGAACCTGCCACGCCCTACAATCTCGATGTGCTGGATCCGCCCACTACCACGACACATGACAACGACCCATAGACTGTGGTCAAAGTGCATCCAAGAAATTGACTTTATCAGATTTATCAAAATTTATCTCTGACATAATGAAATTAAAACATATTTCACAGTCACACACGTCGTGCATTTCTTTTGCGGTTCAGTGTATAAAACGATGAAATGAACAAGACCGGAATGTTTTTTTTATCATAAGTGTGATCTGTGAATGTTGACTTGAAGCTAATCAGCGATGTAACTACCAATCATGAAGTGAGGTGCAGTCAGCTAACTTCAATATTTGCCTTAAAGAATTCAAGTTTTGTGCTTTGATATCGATTTCCCTGTGGCAAAGACATGACAGCAGGAAGATAATTTTCCATTTAGTTGAGACTAAATTACATGACCTATACTGATAACATCATAAAGTTCTACAGCCAATATCATGCTTTATGTTAACGTATGTCTTTTAGAGAAAGGAACAAGTAAAACAAGTAGTGAGATCAACGAAGGAGTTAGATGTCCTACCTCCTCCACACAACCCAAGTAGGCAAAATGGTTTCCTTGAGATCAATTTACTCCACAGAGAAGTAAAACAATTGATAGGGCTAATAAGAAAAATGTTTACTTGATGCTAAACATGACAAAAATAGCAATCACATTTTCCAACAAATCCCACCACACTGTTTAAATAAAGAAATAATGCGCTGGATAATGTAGATTTAAACGCATAACTCAGAAGATGAGTAGAAGAGGGTTGTAATGGATTTTATCATCAAAGTGCTTCACACTTTTAGACTCCAATTCGACGTGTTTTACACGTCTCCGAATCAGTTGCCTATTGAATCTCCTATAGGATGAAATTGCGTGCCTATATAAATGAGGCTTATGTAAATCATTTAGGTATAGCAGTTTCATTACAATATAATCGATAATTCAGCAGTGTTTAGCTCAGGATACATTCATGTTGTATTCAGATTGCTCAGCTGTTATAGTGTTTGTGGTGTGAAGTTTGAATTTGATGCAAAATGACAAGAGAAGCCTGTTGAATTTTCCCTTGCCTAAACCATAGGACTTAATAACACCTAACATTGACGTTTTCCAAGATAATGAGTTTATCACTGCATATTCTAGAATACACGACTTCATAAGTATTTCGTTATAGCCTGCACACTAATGAAGATGACAAACTAGTTTCCACTGTCAGAAAGCCTTGACAACATAATCTAGTCGTGCTACGTTTGAGCGTTAATGGAATTTTGTCAAAGAAATTAGATATTCTAACAAACCCTATTCCCAATAGGCGTTATTCATTCTGCATCAACCCATTCAGGACCAAAGGTTGCGTTACTATTCCACAATCTGTTAAAAGTGTGTGTCATTCGTTAAATCCATTTCAATGAGGGCAAAGCTACTGGCTCCGTATCCTTACATACGTTAAAGCGAAAGCTATTGAGAAAATCGGTGAGCGTGCGAAAGTTCCATACAGTTATCACTAGCTATGATAGTTTAGACCATGTGAGTACACACTTGAACACAAACACACACACACACACACACACACACACACACACACACACACACACACACACACACACACACACACACACACACACACACACACTAATGGCACACATACAGACATACACACATCTAACATACTCTCCCACATACATATACTACAAACAAAGCTTACAAAGTCAATGAAGTAAACTCTAAGTGGGCTCTTGCCAGCTAGAAATATCAGCTAAATATTACTTGTATCGCAAAAAGTTCCTATTCGACAAAAAAAAAAAAATGAAGCATTAAACAATGTGCTCCCTAATATGAAAAAAATACAGAAGAGTCATGGTTGGAACGCTTTTAATGATAGGTCTACTCGATCGACACTGAAAAGCACTAAGGGCTGAGCAATAGCCACAATAATGACAACGACAGCATAATGAATAAATGACATGATTGTGTGAATACCCTTTTGGCTTTCTAGCTCAGAACACTTTATCGCTGTTGTTACAATGGTATGAATTGAACATAACAGTGATTAAACGAAAATATTCTGTCAACGTCACCTTCTGTATTGTTGCAGCAACAACCATAATAAACATATCAACAAATGCAATAAATCCAAGTTACTCTACTAATCACATGCACAGCTGAATAATGTGATAGTAATAACATAAAGATCAAAGCTATTGTGCAGTTTCATGTGATCTCGTTTTTCCAACTTCTTTAGTTCAATTCAAAGTTTTTGACAGTTATAAATATAATACGTTAGATGTATCAATGTATTACCAGGAAACTAATCTATCTCTGGCACTTTCGCATCTACATATTTTCGTGTGAGATGTGTGACGGTGTGTGTGTGTGTGTGTGTGTGTGTGTGTGTGTGTGTCTGTGTGTGCGAGAATGTATTGTGTGTACGTGTATAAGTGTGTTGGTGGTTGTCATGCAATCGTGTGCAAATGTGGTCTTGTGCATGAGTATTAAGAATTTGGCTAAATTTATATCTGAAACATGTGTTGGTGTGCATGTGGCGCATTTATATGTGAGATCTTATATGTATGTAGAAACGTATA
>NC_068981.1:16620506-16623126 GCF_001194135.2 Octopus bimaculoides
TATATATAAATATATACATATATATATACATATATAAACACACACACACACACACACACACACACACACACACACACATATATATATATATATATATATATATATATATCAACACACACAAACATAGATTATTCCTATTCCTACATACAATATACCTGAATTTATGTATTTTGGCACTAAATCCATTGCTATTCCTTTGGGAAAACCCAGAGGTTATATGCTCGGGGCTACAACAATAAACACGAATGCAACCCACAATTCACAATCTTGAAATGGAAATATCTACAATGCTAAGAAACAGCTGGATTTAATAAGAACATATTCTGGTGATATATGGGTGGAACTTGGCCAAAGGAAATGTTCAAAATAGTTGAACGTGGTGATATTACTTTGCAAATAAAAAATAACATTAATACGAATTGTGTCCTTATCACCCCCCCACCACCTTCTACGCAGCAGCTTCTAGAAATATCTATGTATAGATGTATCCTATAGAAATTCTGTGGGCAAACATACAATGATAAAAGAGCATACGGGGCTTTAAAAACTATATGACAAATCCGTATGCGTATTTTGGAAGAGTAACTGTACCAATTTTGGGGAGTACATCTTTGAACTATGCAAGAAATTCGTTCAATCATATTAGGAGGTGCAATGGCCCAGTGGTCAGGCAGCGGAATCGCAGTCATAGGATCGCGGTTTCGATTCCCAGACCGCTGTGAGTGTTTATTGAGCGAAAACACCTAAAAGCTCCACGAAGCTCCGGCAGGGAATGGTGGCGAACCTTGCTGTACTCCTCCACCACAACTTTCTCTCACTCTTACTTCCTGTTTCTGTTGTGCCTGTGATTCAAAGGGTCAGCCTTGTCACACTGTGTCACGCTGAATATCCCCGAGAACTACGTTAAGGGTACACATGTCTGTGGAGTGCTCAGCCACTTGCACGTAATTTCACGAGCAGGCTGTTCTGTTGATCGGATCAACTGGAACCCTCGACGTCGTAAGCGACAGGGTACCAACAAACAACGATATTAGAACCTGAAAGATCCTAACACAAACTGGAAGATTCGCCAGAAAAGATGATATAGATAGACTATCTTATAAAAAACAGACATGCACTCTCAAAACAGATTTAGATTTGCATAACAATGCTTATAATTATTACAATGTATGTACACGTGGCAGGACGAGAGCTATGATAGTTTGTGTCAGAATTTCCTCGAAACAGTCATGTGTATTAAAACAAAAGGCTAACTTTCCACGTTCGTATAAATATTTCAAAATTTTCAACTGAAACTGTTTAATGTTATGTATACTCATCTTCCAAATATATGTTCATAAATAATCAACGACAGTAAAGAATTGACACAAGTAACAACCCATAACGGCTATACAATTCCAGATCCCTTGAAAATTACCCCTCTAACAACAAATGTCTTACGAATGAACTAGTATACAGAGGTAATAGCCCCAATCTAATGGCACGTTAAAATTGTATATTGTCCCTACAGAGAATAAATTCAGATAAGATATACATTATATATTGATTCACCGAGAAATAGAAACAAGCATAATGCTACATCACAATCCAGTTTTGTATGGTTTTCAAAGGGAAATCCGTCCGTAATCTGAAGCATTGTTACGAAAGCCAGTATAAAGGGCGAGGAAGCCGATGCAGATTCTTTTGAAGGCACCAGCAAAATCTACTGACCTTTCCTGTAAATTTAATCAATATAATGAAAGAGAAAATGCACTCTTGCCCACATAAACAACCTAACAAACTTTACCTTTTCCCTAGCCCATCATCCATTTCCAACGCATAAAGTTCAATAAGTCAAGCATATCATCACATCATATACACCACCATAACCTCCTAAAACACACACCATTCTTCTGCAATATGACATTCTGATCGTAAGAAAAAGTATGTTGTAAATTACGTCCGTTACAATGTCTTCTACGTGAATTAAATACAGAAATCCTAAAATAATTCCCACAAAGCTAACTAAAATTGGACAACCGAAATAAATGGCCCGAGTTTAATGCTTTACTGTATGCCTTATAACGTCAACCCAGAAAGTAACTCAATTATATTCAGATGGTGTCATAAACATCTGATGTACTGTTCTTTAGCACCACCGCTTTAGAACAATGGAATCTAGGCAATATAATAAATGTTGCTGTCAATAATTTATATCATATTTTCCACCTTGTGTTATATAAAGATTGATGAATTTTACACATTATAAAATAAATGCATTCCAGTACACGTCACAAATTTTTTCAGAGCTTTCATGTTCATACCAACAACGACAAAAATGCGAGCATCGACTCGCGATCGAGATGGTTCTGTATTCCCTGCAACTATCGTCTACATACGAGAATGCTACTGCAAAAACGTCCTTCTTGCTTAGTACACTGTATAACAATCACAAGACTATCAACAAGAACGAAAACAATTTATGTAAAATTATTTTATATTTATATAAGAAATAAGTAACCATGTAACAGATATATATTCTAAATGAAAGGCTGCATCATAGGCACAAATGAAAACAGATATGTATGAATTTGAATAAGATACACACATATTTATGCACCTCATTTATACACTATATATA
>NC_068981.1:16623673-16627391 GCF_001194135.2 Octopus bimaculoides
TGTATATATATATATATATATATATATATATATATATACTTTTGTTATTTACACCACCTGTCCTCGTCTGTTGTTATTTTTTGTATATTCTCCCATATATATATATATATATATATACTCATGTCTCATCAAGAGCAATTACGCTCATGAAATTCTCACATGCAACATGAGGCGCACATGTGCACAAGTATCTCCATCAAATCAAATTCATTTAATACGTATATTTTAACTCCGTTCCTACAACAGAATTCAGTGCCCACAATATGGTGTTCTGTACCTACATGTATATGGGAGTGTGTCTCAATATACGTATGTATCCGTATACATACATGTGTATGTGTGTGTGTGTGTGTGTGTGTGTGTGTGTTGACGCATAAAGACGTATTCCAGTAAAATTCTTAGGTGATCTGCCAATTATCACTTGCAATATTGTATAGTAATATTTTATTATTATTATCAGACGATGAGCTCAGAGAACTGTCATCATACTGGACAAAATAACGGTTTTTTGTCTGTCTTTCCGTGTTCTGAGTTCAAATTCTGCCGAGGTCGACTGTTCCTTTCTGGGTCGATAAAATAATTACAAGTCCAGTACTAAAGTTGACGCGATCGACTTACTCTTCCCCAATATTGTGTATGTGTGGGTGTGTGTGGATGGACGTGTGTGTGTCTGGATGCGTGCGATGTTTGTTTGTGTGTGTGTGTGTGTGTGTGCGCGCGTGCATGCACGTATGTGTAGATATAAATTGACAGAAATTCCAACTGTTACCAGGAACATGCAACACATGGGATCTTCCAGATGTATCTCGCAGCACTTCTCTCCAGCCTTCGATCCAGAGACTGAAGTTTTAAGCCTTTGAGGTATTTTTCTGTAGCTAATCTGCTGCATTGAGACCATCTTCTTTGTGTAGTTTCATTGGATCGTTTCGATTTCCGCTATTAATTTTACATGTTACAACTATGTATTAACCGTAGGTGGGAGCAATAGTGAAAAATGTTGCTCCAGAGGACTTTCTTGGTTTCCTAGTATATTGCTCTGAAATTTGTTAAATTCCATCCGGCCAGCCATCTGTATTTCATTGTCATCTTAGTAATATGCACGTGGAAGGATGCACTATTAACCATGCCAAGACCCAGATCATGGAGTGACTGTGTTTCTTTCATTGTAATCCTTCCTATTATAGTGTACTTTGATGGCATTGCATTTAGGTTTATCTCCTGATTCCGTACGATCTTGAATTTTCCAGCATTAAATCGCATGTTATAATCCTCGACTCACTAAAATATTGCATGTAACTGTTGTTGCAGATGCGTGGCACTTTTAAGGATCCATATTACCCGGGAGACTTATCTGCATAGCTTGTGAGGGTGACTCTTTGTGTGGCTGAGGGCATACATGAACAGTAGTGGCTCCAGGACAATGTCTTGTGGGTAGCCACTTATAATTTACGTTTCGTCGGAGATGGATCAGCTGGCTGCTTCTTTTTGACTCCTATCTTTCTTAGTTTTCCGACTATGTCAAGATCCTTATATCATTCCACGATCAACTTTATTGAAGGGCTTCACCGAGTTGAGATATATCACATCCATACTTGAAGGGTTGAAGAAACATTTCAACACCCATTTGTAGTGTTGTAAGAGCTGTGTTAGGCAGTTTTTTCCTGGTCAAAAATCGAGCACATGTAAATATGCGTGTTTAGGTGGGTGGTAATCTGGCTTCACTGAGACACCGACAGTATTTGATTAGCTGGGATGTTCATTTTAACTCTAAGCATAATCACCTTTTCTCTGATATGAAGATAAAGGTACAGTAAACGTATTAAGCTTTGCTAAATCTTCATCATTTTACTGTTGTGGTAATGCAATTTTTAAGGTAGCGTTCGCATTCGTCATGCCATGCTTAAGCTTATTTAATTCTTCCTGTAAAGATAAAACTTACGGATAACTTTTAATACAGAAGTGGTGACAAATGCATGATAAGAAATGTGAGAAAAATATTTTCAAATATGGTCACATTTTAAATGCTCCTGAAGTCCGTTCTATATAGACTTTACGCCATCTCAAATATCAAGCACTTCTGAAAGAAATGCAATTTTAAAAATTATATATATATTTGCTGGTTCTCAACAAATTTCTAGCAATCTTAACGTTAAAATACAGTAGACTATCCTTGGGTAATAACAGTCTACTTTAATAGAAAATCTAGAGGGAAAATTCCTACAAACATATACAGCGGACACTTGGGATAAATTTATATCGTAGACTAAAGACTGAATATTTTTATTGCTGAAGGTATTGCGACCTTCACTAGTCACAATCGACTAATAATAGATGAGGAATATGCATTATCCACATGATGCTCAATTAAAATACAACAACGAAATCTTCGGTGAATAAAACCATTTTATCACGAAGATAATGCCGAGAAGGCATTGAAATATCGATGGCCATGAAAATTTATTGTTCCAAACAACAGTTAAAAGACAAGTAGGGAAATATTTCAAAAAAATACCTTAACAGAAAATAGTGAAAATAGAATAAAATCGTGTCTTCCAAAATACATGTTTCAAGAACAGTTTCCATTCATCACCATGTGAATGTGTGCGTATACATATATTTATACGTATATATGTGTGTGTCTAGTGTATATGTAGACACACACACACACACACACACACACGTATATAGATATTTATGTTCAGAGTAAATGTGTGTACGCGTATGTTCGCGTGCACGGGTGCGCACGTATAATATACACACTGTTATAGTATGAATGATATTCAACAAGTGAAAGGCACTCAAATCAAATCAGAGTTTGAAGTGGTTTTATACAACATTCAAGGATACTTGAATACTATTTATTGACTACAGTATGTGTATGTGTCTTTGTATATGTGTGTGTGTGTGTGTGTGTGTGTGTGTGTGTCCGTGTCTGTGCACATACGAGTACGTGCATATATATATATATATATATATATATATATATATATATATATATATTTATATGATGTACATGCACACACCTAAATGGCATATGGTAAAATGATACCTACACACATATATCACACTATACACATTAAATAATGTATAATTTAGATACATACATAACCATATACTTACTTATGTATGTACATAAATGTCTGTGTATTGGAGTATGTATATGCACCTAATTATATATATACATATATATATACATAATTATATACTCATACACACACATATGATGTATGTATGTACGTACATGCATATATAACTACTGTCTCTGAGTCACTGTGTTCTAATAATCTTCTTCCATTCCAGAATTATTTCCAATTGACGTGTTATGTTTTGTGCTTATTTTGTATAATTTATTCTGGAATGCCTCCAATGTCATGCTAATCTATAACCAGTTGTTTGTGTGTACGCCACTGTATTTGTATATGTGTGATTAGCAGCTGTATTTGTATGCATATATGTATCTGTCTATGCCTGTGTGTATCTACATGCGATTCCATACCGTTGTGTGCATGTATATGTATTTGGGCAATTTTGTCTCTTGCAGTATATATGAGCATTACTTTCTCTATCTCTCTCTCTCTCTCTCTCTCTATCTCTCTCTCTCCCTCTCTCTCTCTCTCTCTCTGTCTCTCTCTGTCTCTCGCTCTCTCCCTCCCTCTGCACACACACTCATGCACACTCGTATACACGTATGCGGACACATATTTATACATGCATATAT
>NC_068981.1:16627816-16631389 GCF_001194135.2 Octopus bimaculoides
ATATATATATATATATATATATATATATATATACGGTGACTGTACGCTTATATATTCGTATATGCACATAAGTACTTCTATGTATGTGCGTGTACATTGAAGGCATCGCTACGTTAGCTCAAGAGGACTTGTCAAGATGAGACTGTAAAAACCTATTAATTATTTCCAATTGGTTTTTCATCACTCCGAATAAATTAATTATATTCCTTTAAACTCTTACTTTTTAAACACCTTCTGCTGAGGTTAGTCAGCATAGAAATATACAGACACACATACATACGAAAATACATTCACATGTACATATATAAACAAGTAAGCGAGAGAGAGAGTGAGAGAGAATGGGGAGGGTAAGATAGATAGGTAGGTCTGTATTTTCTCTATGTAAGTATAAATTCCCTTATCTATCTCTGTATATGCCTCCCTATCGCATCCTCGCCGCTCGCATGCTCTCTCTGTCCCTCTCTCTTTTTTTCTGTCTCTCTATACACACTCACACACATACCACGCGAAAAAGAAAGAACGATCTAGATAGATAGATAGATAGATAGATAGATAGATAGATAGATAGATAGATAGATAGATAGATAGATAGATAGATAGATAGATAGACAGATAGATAGTTAGATAGACACAGACTTATAGAGAAGTAGACAAAGAGACGAACGGATAGACAGACAGACAGACAAACAGACAGACAAATGGAAAGATAAAGATACGGAAATTGATTGGTATGACGATAGTAGTTTTGTAATTAAAATGAAACTTTGAGACTATGGCAGAAGAAGAGCATAAATATTCTTTTACATATAAAGTAAGAAATACATACGCTAATATCGAAGAGTGAGAATGAGTGCGCAACACCGAATTGGTGGATAAATATTCTGTATACGTGGGTTAACAAGTTTACCATTGGTTTCATGCTGAGAATTCTCAGCAATTATCAATCTTACCACATGGAACACTGGTACTGATCTCCTGTACCAACGACCCATGCAACAGTCCTGATGGTTGTTGAGAAGTCCCGGCATGAAACCAACGGTAGCCTCATAAATAAAGCGAGTGTGTGTGTGTGTGTGTGTGTGTGTAAATGCATTTGTGTGTTTGTGTGTCTGTGTGTAATGGGTTTTAGCATCACAATAGTGATAGCTGGATTTATTTAAGCAAAAATATGTTCAGCACCATGGAATGAAGGAAATGTATTTATTCAAAGATGAGTTTGTGGCAAGCAACTTTGAATTGCTCATGTTTTATCCTCAGATTCTGGTATGAATATTTACACAAACACACACACACACACACACACATAATGGTTCAAGTTTTGGGTCCATGGTCGTAAATTCTGGCTTTGTGTTCTTAACCGGACCTGGCATATTGCACATGAGAAAGAGACTTCATTACACGCTACCTACCCAGTTGGACTACAAACAAGCGCCGCCTCAACATTTTACCTCGGAAGATGTGAGACGTATGAATGAGTCGGACGCTCTCAACACTCTGCCAGGCAGAATTTTGATGCAGCTGTACATTGTCTTCATTCTTACCACAACCAGATGACTCAGGGAGAGGAGCTAATACAGATATCAGATAAATATCAGGAGTCTTTATCGTCACGAATATTGCATTTCCCACTCTGTAATTATTGCCGCTGTTGTTTGTAAAGGACGAACACAGTTTACGTTTATATGGAATGATAAACTCTTCTGTTAAATGTTCGCGGATGTTGTCCATTACTTCTGGTTGCAGCCCAATAAACACATTTTCATTCATCAAATCAACCACTCATCACTTCAGACAAGGCAACAAACACAATCGTGACATTGGTGATCCCGACGTGACCGGTTTCCAAACGTTCCGGTTTCGAATCAATACGATAGTTTATAGAAGGAAAGCATATTACTGCAAATTGTGGTTTAATAGAAAGTTATAGTGTACTGTTACGTGGTGATAAGATAAACAAAAAGCTACTCCATCTGGTGAGAAATAAACGTTATTTGATAAACACAATATATGTTTTATGTGATATTATAGATCTAAGAACTCTAACTCACTGCTGAACTCTAGATCCGAAATTTTCAGCGGTTGTAAGCATATGCCTAAGTTCCTGTTGACTAATTGGAAGGTATACTCCTCATCGAATTGAATCACTGAACTATAGATTCTAAGCCACGATCTTTTCAGCCTTATAATTTATGGTCTAAGGGGATTAACTTTTATCACCCTTTTTCTTCGGTTTGATTTCCTTTTTTTTTTTCTGTTTTCTTGTTGTACAACCTTCACCCTTCTACAAATACTTCCTCTCGCCTTTTCCCACTATTTCTCTCGTCCCATTTTTAGTTCGTTATGCCATGTGGGCAGTGTCTGATGATTGCGCTGGAACATTAGACGTGTTATAAAATACTGTTTGGCATTATCTCGGCACATGAAGCTAATAGTAACAACAAAGACATGTATTGCGTTTATTTAGTAATTCATTCCTATTAAATACGATATATTCCTATTACTTATGATACACAGATTCTTATTCTAATCTAATACTGGTTCTGTTGCATAAACGGATATTTATCTACCTATGAGGCTAATTGCAACACCGGTGATTTTTCAATCATTGCTCCCCTTTATCCATAGCGACGTACTTTTACATTAGCATGCAGCTGGTAATAGGAAGCAGAAATGTGCATCAAACATTCTTGCCCACGCTGCCGCAAGCTTTTTTACCTGTTACTGATATATGTTTTGTTTTATAACAAGGTAGTCTAGAAGATGTATTATATCCAGACGAACACAGAAATAAAGTTGCTTTCTTTGCGAGGTAATTATATTGAGAATGATACTTGCCGCTAAGCACTGCACACATATTATTCTCCCCTTGTTTCTCTCTTTGTTTCTTTCTGTTTGTTTTCTACACCACCTGTCTTCGTCTGTTGTTGTTTGTGAGTTCTGCCTATATATATATATATATATATATATATATATATATGTGTGTGTGTGTGTGTGTGTACGTGGGTGTGTGTGTTTGGTAAGGTGGGGGTGCATGAGTGTAAAAAAATGCCAAAAACATTACAATTGGGATCCAATGTCCTTCGTTGGTACTCCCACAAATTTCGATGTTACTGTCAACCTTTCCCTTCTGTAGAGTGAAGCGATATTCTGCTTGCATTTGCTGCTAACGTTCAAAGTCTATTTTGATGTATAATCACAGATATAAATTTCATATTCATGAACGTATACGTTATAGATGTATAAATCCGGCACATTTACGAACGTCTATTTTACGTGAAAAAGAAAGATAATGAACAACCTTAAACTATATTAGAATCTACCTGGATTCTCCTCAGACGTGTCTACATCTATTTGACCAATTCCAGAGAAAAGAACAGCTATTATCTTTATATTCTCAACACAGCAACTCCAGAAAATTGGAACTACTAGTTTGCATAGCATACGTGTTAACACTTTATTGAATATGAAGGGCCTGTCAATTTATATATAGATATGTGTGTGTTCGCATGCACGTTCACATGTACTTAAATTCATGTATGTGCACATATATATATATATATATATATATATATA
>NC_068981.1:16632867-16633618 GCF_001194135.2 Octopus bimaculoides
ATATATATACATACACACACACGCACGTACATAAACGAATGTATAAAGACCAACAGGTAGATAGATAGATAGATAGATAGATAGATAGATAGATAGATAGATAGATAGATAGATAGATATAAATTTCATGGTAGGTTCTTAGAACTAGAGCGCAAGTTAAGCAGAGATTCATTGATACACACGGGCATAGTGACACAACTAGGGATAGAGAGCTGTACATTACTAGATGTCCTTAAGTCTAGTAAAGATAGGCTACCATTGTCAATTATTTCCTAGAGTGACAACAAAAAAAAACTGAGAATATAAATATATCCAAACGAAAGAAAAAATTGCCATTCCATTAGATCAACAACAACAAACAGATGTATATATATTTCAGTTATAGCACACATAGGCATGTATGCTACAGCTGCAATAGTGACTAGACAATAATAGTAAATTATAGTTTATTATATGCGAGACAATGTTGGCAGATAATAGCGTCTCCTACATTGCACTACTGCAGCAGTCTTATGTATTGTAATTTATCTGGAATGGAATATCACTGTTCTTGTTCACCATGAAATGGTATAACGTCTTTCAGAATCCATTGACTTGGTATTTACACCAGTGGGTCTTTCGTATCCTTCTTTCTTCACTTATTCCTACTCATTCTGTGAGCAGGAATACATAAATAAATAGAAACATACACACACACATACACACACACACACACACACACACACACATATATATATATATATATATATAT
>NC_068981.1:16634291-16636386 GCF_001194135.2 Octopus bimaculoides
CACGCATATATGTATGTGTGTGTGTGTGTGTGTGAGCGTGTGTTGAGTGTGTGTGTGAGCGTGTGTTGAGTGTGTGTGTGAGCGTGTGTTGAGTGTGTGTGTGTATGTGTGTTGCTATGGAATTATATATGGTTATTTCTCATATAGAAGAATGCATATCTGGATTGAAGTGTTTCGATTGATCGATGCTTTGGTGTTGAACTATATTCAACAGCTTGAGTAAGATTTTCTTCTTAATTGATAGAATTGAAAACACGATAGCAATTTTTCTCATCGATACGAGATAGCCTTTAGAGAAAATAAATATCTGCCTGCGACGCAACTGCTCTTTGGAAATTTGTAAAGTAGGATGTCTCAGGCAGGTGCGACCCCCGATTTTTTTTTCTTTAGCATCATTTCATAGTTTCAATTGCTTCACTTCGTAAACAGGAAATGGGAACTGAAATACTGAGACCATATAAGATGTTCCAGAAACATTAGTATGGCTTCGAACTAATCCGAACTTCACAAGCTTCTATATGTTTTTAGAAAACATTATATAGTTTCTTTCAATAGTCACAGACATATCTACATGGTTAAGAAGTGGTTTCAGGTTCGGGTACACTGCGTGCCAACTTACGTAAATGGTTTATGCTTCAGATAAAACACTTCTTATATGTGAAATTAATAGACAAAACGAGTGTGCAGAAGGCAGTCGTATATGCACGCACTCACACACACGCACACATATATATACAGTATATACACGTGTGCATATTTGTTTATATTTTTGGATCTATATATACATATAGCGGCGTAAGTACAACATTTGCTCAGCTTGTATGTAAGCATGTATCTAAATTCTCTGCGACTTCCTTTCTTTCCCCTTTTCTTTTTCTTGCTCACCCTCTCTCACATTTCTTGGAATTCTCTTTCTTTAATTTCTGTACTTTCCTCTGTTATCTGTCCTATTCATTTCCATTTGTCCCTTTCTATCTCTCTCTCTCTCCCCCCTCTCTCTCTCTCTCTCTAGTTAATTCCCTAATTCCTCAATCCTTCTGCCTCCTACCTCTCTCTCTTCCTCCCACGTGATCGGTGTTCGGCCAAACGTGATCTTTGTTTTTTGGCTTGACTTACGTCCGCACAACACCTTATTTTCCTGTCTCCTGACTTTGATCTATGTTCGTGCCTCAAGGCTTCTACTTTACTCGCCAACTCCACTTAACTTGTTCTTATTAGTCGAAAGACCCCTGTTGTTCTTGATGTTTTTAATTGTAGTCGCTTGACATTTTCTCCGTTTTCTCGTTTTTTTTTTTTTGTGTGTGTTGTCGCACATATTCCCTTGCTTTCTTCCAAAAAGATTTGATGCCCTTAGCTTAGATTTTGGGGCCTACCAATTTTGAAAAGTCTCAAGTGTAACTGGCTGAAACTGTAATGATGAATGGAAGTTTGACTAATGAAAAAAAGCCACGAATGTTCTGTCTTGGTTTTTCCTGTTCGTCTTTTATCGTCTACCTGTTCATATGTTTTTATTGTCGTCCGTTACGCTCTTATTCCGTTTTTGGGATCTATATATACATATAGCAGCGTACGTACACCTTCTCCTCAGCTTGTAAGTAAGTATGTATCTAATTTCTGTACGACTTTCTTCTTTCTTTCCTCTTTTCTTTTCCTCGCTCACCCTCTCTCACATTTCTTGGCATTCTCTTACTTTAATTTCTCTACTTTATTCTGTTATCTCTTCTATACACTTCTCTCTGTCCCTTCCTCACTCTCTCTAGTTACTTCCCTAATTCTTCAATCCTTCTGCCTTCCACCTTGCTCTGTTCCTCCGACGTGACCGGTGTTCGGCCAAGTATGATCTTTCTTTCCTGGCTTGGCCACCGCCCGCACAACACCTTATTTTCCTGTCTCCCGACTTTCATCTATGTTTGTGCATTAGGGCTTCTACTTTACTCACCAGTTCAATGTAATTTCTCCTTGTGGTTCTTGATGTTTGTATTTGTAATCGGGTAACATTTTCTCCGTTTTCTCATCTGTGTGTTGTGTCTGTGTTGTCTGTATTGTCTGTTACGTTCTTATTCCGATTTTTGTATATATATATATATATATATAT
>NC_068981.1:16636484-16641145 GCF_001194135.2 Octopus bimaculoides
TATTTATATATATATATAGATAGATAGATAGATAGATAGATAGATAGATAGATAGATAGACCTTCAGGGACTGACTGCCAGACATACTGAACGATAGAGAGAGAGAGGGAGAGAGAGAGAGAGAGAGAGAGAGAGAGAGAGTGGAAGGAGACAGATTAATATATAATAGATGATGGTATTAAAAGAAAAGATTAAGGGAGACAGAAGAAAAAGAAAGAGAAAAAGAAAAAGAGAGTGAAAGAGAAAGAGAGAAGGAAAAAGAAGAGAGAAAGAGATAGAGAGAGAGCGAAAGAGATAGAGAGAGAGAGAAAGAGAGAAAGAGATATAGAGATAAATTCAACAGAAAAGACCAAACGTCTCTGCCAACAACAAAAGCCATAACATACACCAATAGGATTTTGTGTTACATTTAACTGGAAAGTTAAGCAGGACATAAAATGTTATTGGGGAAATTGTGAAAAATACATGCCTAGATATTGAGGTATTAGCTTTTGTTTCGTGGACCTTCGGTTTAGGTCAACGGAGTATATGTATGCTATACATGGTGTGTAGATCGATTCTAACAAGCAATACAATAGCATATAGCAAATTCATATCCATTTCTAAGATGATTATATAGCGGGTGATTTTGGTGATATATTTCCTTCATCTTTGTTTAATCTTTGTAAACTATAAACTTCTAAATGGTTTTGAACAAAGATTCGCTCTTCTCTCTCTCTCTCTCTCTCTCTCTCTCTCTCTCTCTCTCTCTCTCTCTCTCTCTCTATCTATCTATCTATCTATATATCTATCTATCTCTATCTCTATATCTCTCTCTCTCTTGTATTTCCTTTGGACGTAGAAAAATTGGATGACATAAATAGTCTCAAGAATAGAAAGAGCAACAATAAACACTTTGCAATGACTACGACAACAGCGGCAACAGCAACAACAACAACAACGACGACGACAAAAATAAGGATAATTTATTGCGATACAGGATCTTCCAGAAACTACTAAAAACATGTGCTAAAGCAGAATACAATAAGTAACTGCAGAATATGGCAAGTTTGAAAAGAAACCATTAATCACATTGTTTCCCCGGTTTATCCAAGAAAGAAAACCTCCACAGGCATGACAAACATGAAGCTTTTATGTGATAAAAAATATGGAAAGATTTTCAAAAACCGACGTAAAGGAGATGGCATAAACAACCATCAAATAAAAGGTCACTGGAATTGACAAGGTGACTACGCTCTAGGATACGTCAACTCACACAGAGATATTCTATGAAAACAGTTGTCAAGGATCCAGAAAAGGTAGCGTTCTATGATGGAAGTATCAGTCCCAATACTCGATTATGTATCGCTAAAAGAAATAGAGAAATTAATCAGATATAAAAATCTGGAAATTGAGATAACCAGAATTTGGAAACCGAAAACTGAAAAAAAAAATACTATAATAATAATTATTACTATAGGACTTGATAGAAAAAAAAATGTGTATAAATGCATAGATATCTCTATAAATGCAGAAATAATATCTCCAGGAATAACAGCCAACGAAATATAGCAATGACAGGTTCCGTATGACACAGAATACATTGAGTAGATTAGAAAACCCGAAGGCATTGATAAATATTGCACGTACCTGGGATACAGAGAGCTGTACTCAGGTGTAAAGTTCATCTCCAGCGTTAGAAGCTGTGCAAAAGCAACAACAACTGCAGCAACAACAACAACAACAACAACAACAACAACAACAACAATAATAATAATAATAATAATAATACTAATAATAATAACAATAATGTTAAGTGTTAAAATGGAGAGTATTGACAGGCATCCACTCAGGGAAATATATACCTTCCTTTAAGAAAACAATCTACTACCAGCAGAACAAAAGGAATGCCGAAAAGGATGGATTTATTAAAAAGCCATCCATACAGTTCACAATGGAAAAGGAAAAAGACAATCAGCTGGCATTCCTGGACGTATTAATAACACGCACCAAGTATGGATTCAGGACATCCGTATATTGCAAGCCGACCTTCGCTGGACGATACCTCAACCTCATCTCTCACCAGTCATACAGTGTAAAGAGAGGGATTGGTCAGTGCCTAAAACATCGAGCAATGAATATAAGTAGCGATCGTTATACACAACACGAAGAAATGATCAAGCTCAGTAACAATCTATTAAGCAACAACTACCCCAAAAGCATACTCTCCACTCCAATTAGGAAGAAAAGAGAGGATGAAACCGATAAACTGTCCAGTCTGTCTACCTTATGTGAAAGGCCTCTTCGAACAGATACAAAAGATATGCGGCCCAAATGAAATCAGGACAGTATTCATGAGTAATACAACACTTCGCAAATATCTCTTTGGAGTAAAACCACCAATAGAAGAGAATATGACCAAAGATTGTTTGTATTCCATCCCATGCAGTTGTGGTAGGTTATACAAAGGCGAAACATCTGCCCCCTCAAAATAAGGTTATAGGAACATCGCAAAGCTGTGATACGAGGAGATATTGATAAATCGGGGAATGAAGGATCAACTCTTAATTGATAATCAAATTATCATGAACGGCAAGAGAAGATACACATGGGTTGACTATCATAAAGCATACGATATGATACCACACTCCTGGATAATAAAAACAATGGGAATGTATGGAGTAGCAGAAAATATGAGAAGCCTTATATGGAATAGCATGAAATGCTGGAGAATAGAATTGACAGCAGGGAATCAAGTATTAGGAAAGATGAGAATGAAGTTTGGTTTCATCCAGGGGGATAGAGTGTCCCCACTGCTCATTGTGCTAGGAATGATCCCATGAGTGAAATACTACAGAAAAAGTTGGGGGTATGATCTCGGAAGAGGTAATGGAAAAAACGTAACCACTTCATGGACGACCTGAAGTTATTCACAAAAACTAAGACAGATCTGGACAGCCTAGTCCAGTCTGTGCGGATTTTCTCCAATGATATTAAGATGGAGTTTGGACTCTCAAAATGTGTTACAATGGTGATAAGACAAGGAAAACTTTTCAGAACAGAGGGCATATGGTTGCCAAGTGGTGAAATGAAGAAGGCAATTCAACCTCAATCCAGCTGTAAATACCTGGAAATACTTCAGGCAGAAATCAAACACAATAACATGAAGGAAAGGACAAAAAGAGAGTAACTGCGGTGAGTGAGAAAAATATTGGCTTCATAGCTAAATGCCAGAAACATAATTTCAGCAAAGTAACGCGCGCGCAGCCGCAGTAGTTCGGTATGGCGCTGGAATCATCTTGAAGTGGACAGAGGATGAACTAACAGAGAAAGACAGGAAGTCAAGAAAGCTTCTAACGATACATGGTACCCATCATCCACATGCGGACACTGATCGCCTATACACGAAGAGAGCAAATGGAGGAAGAGGACTGACAAGGGTGGAAGACTGATCGCATATTGGCCTCGAGAGCTTAAAATACCTAGCTCAAAGGAAATTTTACTAGTGACTGTTAGGAAAAAGGTAGTTTTGAAAGCAGAACAAAAAGGGAAAACAAACGAAGAAGTGCAAAAAGGACATGAAGAATAATTACGCAAGGAACTTCACGATCAATTCCATGCAGTGACAAAAAAAGTTGCTGGAAAAAATAAGTGAGATTGACTGATGAAAGGAACACTAAAAAAAGAGACCGCAAGGGTCATCCTGGAGGGTCAACCTGAGGAATGAGCAAGTGTCTCCGCTGTGCCGCATCTGCAATTGAGTGGATGAAACCATTTCCCATATCACAAAAGAATGCCCTAGAGTTGCCCAAAACGACTACATATTGTGAGGACACGATCAGGTAGCCAAATGCTACATTGAAAACTGCGATAAGTGGGAGCCAGGGAGAGGCAAGACGTGGTATGAGACGTGGCTGAGAGCGGCAGCGTTGGATACTATCAAAATCGTCTAGGATTTTCGAATGTAAATAGATCAGGTGCTAGAGCATAACAGACCGGACCTAGTGGTGGTGGACATGATACACCACATATGCTATATAGTTGATGTTGCATGCCCCTTTGACCCACGAATAGTCAAGAAGGAAGGCGAAAAGATAAATAAATACAACCCTCTTAAATACGAAATAGCCCGACTATAGAAAATGAAGAAGGTGAAATATATTCTGCTCAATGTCACAGATTTGCTTGTCACTTGTTTGACCTTAACCAGTTGAGCATGTCCCTTAGTGGCTGATGATACGTGCATCTCTGATTATGAACAGAAGTAGTGAGGGAGCATCATAGCCATGTTTTCAGAGGAATTCTTTAAAGTTTGAATAATTCACCTATGGAAACATGGCTATTTTATTAAACATCCTTAAACAACCCTTATTCAGGGACCTTTTGAGTGGGATGGGCTACTCAACCTGAAGAAAATTCTACTTGGGCTCCAACAGCAATGTCATAGGTTGTTTATCTTGATACGAGATCACCTTGTCGCGCAAGGTTGTGATTGCATGAGGCTGGGTGCACCCTTATCAGACGGGTAGTCTCTGATGGGTATACTGGGATACGTATATTTTACCCCAGTGTCACTCTGATGGCATGCACTGCTCTCTCACTCAATAATAATAATAATAATAATAATAATAATAATAATAATAATAATAATAATAATAATAGTAATGGTAGTAATTATATTG
>NC_068981.1:16644090-16652295 GCF_001194135.2 Octopus bimaculoides
TTGTTCAAAGAAACGTTGGCGTTTCTCATACCGGCGGATCCTCTGTGCTTTGGCAAGGATGTCTTGCTTTAGTTTTTCTTTTGCCTCAGGTAAGTCTTTTTCTGTAATGCTATATTTGTACAGTATTTTTGCTTTCTTCTTGTTACTTAGTAGTGTTGATTGTTTACTAATTTCGTTGAGAATCGATAAATCTTTTCTCTTTTTTTTAATTTTGTTCTGGATGTTATTTATCCACAAGGTCTGTTTGGGTGGTAGAACTCCTGTTCGGATGGGTTTGAGTGAGTATCCTGCTTCTTTTGTGGCTGCAGTGGCTGCCGCATTATTGTTATTATTATAATAAATGCCCGAATGCAGTACCAGGCAGTGGCTTTCAGGATTTCTGAGCTTAACTGATTGGAAGTGTTATCATGTACATTGTTTTGTCTTGGTATAAAAGATGGGCCAAAATAAATATTCTGCTCAATACCACAGATTTACTTGACAGTTTTTTTTACTTACACCAGTTGAGCATGTCCCTTGGTGGCTAACGATATGTGTGGCTCTAATCATGAGCAGATGCAGTGGATGAGCACCATGGCCATGGAATTCTTTGGAGTTTGAATATTTCACCACTGGAAACATGGACGTTTCGTTCAACAGGCTTAGACAACCCTTATTCAGAGACCTTTTGAGCAGGATGGGCTACTCGGCTTGAAAAGATTCTAACCGTGTCCCACCTGCAAGGTTATACGTTATTTATCTTGATATGAAATCACCATGTCGTGCAGATATGGGTGTGAAGTATCTGCTCGGTGTATCCTTATCAGGTAGGCAGTCAGAAGAAGACAATTTCGGTACGAGAGTACATGGGATGTAAGCCAAGTTTTTAGATTGGAATTGACAGTAATGTGACACGAACACCAGACTGAGGCAGTGATGTTGAATGATAATTACAGGATTTTATAAGATTTCTCCTTAAAGGCTGACCAGAATATTGAAACAAGGAGACCAATTACGATCAGAGAAAACAGAAAGAAACTGTGAAAAATCGATAATTCGAATTTTCTGTGATAGTAGAGTGGGTATGAAAGAAATACAAAATTGAGAAATATCAGAATTTAGCCAACGAGATTAAGAGATTGCAGAACACAACTGTGACAATTATTCCTATACTAATAGGTATACATGGCAGAACACCCAAATTGCAACCTAAGGAAGTGAAGAATATTGGAATTCAGACCCGCATTGTTAACTTATAGAAAAGTGCTATCATGTATTCTGAAAGATTTCAAAGAAAGTTTCTTGAGATTTGAGGAGACGTGTCACCTAATATTATGGCAGCATCGCTGCAATCCAATATATCATGTAATAGATTTAATAATGGTATTTTAAATTCTGACACAATGTCAGTAATTTTAGAGAAAGAGAGAGAGAAAGGTGGGGGTTAGTCGAATACTTCAACACCTGTAATTAACTGGTACTTTACTTTATCGACACCGAAAGAAAGGATGAAAGACAGAATTTGAACTCAGAAAGAAAACATTCAAAAGAATGGCCGCTGAGCATTTTGTCCGATGCACTAACGATTCTACCGAACGACGCCTTAGTAATAAAGATAATTACTTCGAATTTTGATACAAGGCCAATAATTGCGGTGGATGAACGTAAAGACGCGCTAATGATTCTGCTCGTCATCATCTCAATAATAGTCATAATGATAATAATAATAATAATAATAATAATAATAATAATAATAATAATAATAATAATAATAATAATAATAATAATAATAATAATAGTAATAGTAATAATAATAATAGTGCTTGAAAATGATCACATCTCACTCCTCTGGAACTTCACCATTCAAACTGACAGAAAGGTAGAAGCAAATAGGCCAGACATTATATTGAAAGACAAAAATCATGCCTCCTCATTAATATGACTGTCCCAATTGATATAACCGTATATGTCAAGACCTACCAAAACCTGAGCAAGTATAAAGATCTTGAAATAGAAATTAGCAAACTGTGGAACCTGAAGACTAAAACAATACCTGAAGTCATAGGTGCCCTGGGAATGATAGCAAAAGGTGCTGATTGCTACCAAGTTCGGATACCAGAAAACTCAAAAATGGCAGAAAATCAAACGATAGTGTTCATGGGAGCTGCCTATATCCTACGCAAAATACCTTTTATGTAATCTCAAATTTTAAAACAAACGCTATTTTCTTAAGGTTTTTTAAACATTCTCTAAAATATTACTATGTACAAAACCAAATATATGGCACCCTGTGTATAACAGCAGCATGAACTTCTAACTTGTTGTCTCTTGAGGTCTCTGGGTAAGACTTGGAGCCAACTTGTACAAATGCAAAGCAAAAGTCAAACAAACTAATAATAATAATAATAATAATAATAATAATGATAATAATCAAGACGAAGAGAGGGATTCCATTGTATAGATATTTTATTCGTTGAACAATATTTCGACAGTACGAATCGCGCTCTTCGCCTTGACTATTTACCTTCGTGAAGGGTTACGTCAATCATTTTTAAAAATATTATAATAATAATAATAATAATAATAATAATAATAATAATAATAATAATAAGAAGAAGAAGAAGAAGAAGAAGAAGAAGAAGAAGATTTGGAGTAGACCTGTACATAGACAAAGCAAATGCCAAACAAATAATAATGATAATAATAATAATAATAATAATAATAATAATAGTAGTAGTAGTAGTAGTAGTAGTAGTAGTAGTAGTAGTAGTAGTAGTAGTAGTAATTTTATTATCCCACAGGTGCATAGATGGGGAAATATCATAAGGACACGCAATAATGTGTATGGGGATTTACATAAATGTTGAGAAGAAAGAAACAGAAATAAAAATAATTCTTCCTACTACAGGCATTAGGGCTGAAAATTGGGGGATTACATCCACTTCTGTCTTCATGTGGTGCTGAATTTATCGACGTTGAATAGATAAAAAGCTGTTTTCCTCCGCGGAATTAAAACCTCTATTTGCCACAACGGCGTCCGTCAAAGTTAGGGTTCGAATTTCTGTAAGTGGGATTTACACAAAACCGAGTAATAATAATAATAATAATCATAATAATAATAATAATTTTCTAGATCATGCGAGCGCCTTTCAAAACTCAAGAAAGCAGTCGAATATTATTTGGTGTTTTCAGAATCAGGGAAAACATATAAAGTTTTTAATTCCTACCCCAACAATAACAACAGAAATAAAATTGGAAGTGAATTCTGTATTCAGAACTAATGGCTACACATTTGTTGAGAGAATAAAACGAGAATGAGTCGTTAATGCCTTTCATGAACAGTAATGATAATTGGAATAATAAAATATGATGAAATGTGTCAACACTTTATAGGTTTGAGATAAAATATAAAATATGACAAACAGAATAAGTTTGACATACGAATCAATAAGTCTACTTCTATAATTTCATAGCATTTCACTAAATTTCTATTTCTATTTTCCTCTCTCAATAAATTCCTATAAATATTATTGCTGCTGCGACTGCTGCTGCTGTTAATGCTGTTTGTGTTGTTCCTGTTTTGTTTGTCGTTGTTGTTGTTGTTATTATTTGTGTTGATGTTTGTGCTGTTTGTTTACTGATTGTGTTCTTGTTTGTGTCCTCGTTCGCCGATTGTATTGTTGTTAGTTTTTGTTAGCATGTTTGTTTTGACGTTGGAGTCGTTCATTGAGTTGCTGTTTGTCTTCTCGCTTGCGTTGATGTTTGCGTTAATGATATGCCCACGGGCATATTGCGTAGTGGTTAAGAGCGCGGGCTACTAACCCCAAGATTTCTAGTTCGATTTCAAGCAGTGACCAGAACACTAATAATAATAATAACAACAACAACAACAACAACAACAATAATAATAATGATAATAATAATAATAATAATAATAATAATGCCCGGATGTTATGACAACAGTCTGTTTGTGTAGTAAGCTCGCGGATTATGAGTCGTCTGTTTGCGGTAATCCGTTTGTCCATCCGCTGATTGTTTCCAACTTCGTGGGATTTTTTAAAGCTGATTTTCCCTTCTTTAAAACATTCAACCATTTGTGCAAAATGTCCTTGTCAGCAGCCTCCATAAACAACTTATAGCTTTCTATGGATGTCGGACAGCTTGCAGTTCTCCTTCGTCGAGAATTCAGTGACATTAGGTTGCTTCTGCTTCGATCCTATTATGTGCTTCAGAAGAGGGATTATAGCGGAAGCAATACTTTATCAACATGCACAACTGGATCGATTTGTGCTATTTATTAAACAACGTCATGTTTGCATCTGCATTATTTTTGAATAATTACCGTTTTAGTAACACAACTGAGAACAACAGGCAGCTTCCTTACAAACATCGTGTTAGAAGTATTGACTCTGCTTATAACTTTAATGCTCTTGGACAATGCATAGTGCCACAATTTCTCATGCACACTAAGTGTAGTTCAGGTGAGTAGTAAAAAGACCGTTCATTTGGTATGAAAATGAAAATATCGTGAGGTTGCTAGCGAACAACATAAAAGTGTAGCTCTTTATGGAATCATTTACACACCTCTTTCCTCTTTTAACCTATCCTCATATGGCTGTACACTGTTTATAGGCTTTTGGTTCCATTATATATTAAAGGTGGCCTTTGAGAAAATAAAAGAATACATAGAAGTAATTATAACCACGTTAAACACACTCGCACACACATAAATATATGATATATATGCACACATATTCATATACTTGAGTTATAATTTCAATTAGAGATTAACGACCACATAACATGGCGTAGTTGAATGGTCAAGAATCTAAATTATTTCCTACTCTAGGCACAAGGCCCGAAACTTTTAGGGAGGGGGTGCAGTCGATTAGATCGACTCAGTACGCAATTGGTACTTAATTTATCGACCCCGAAAGGATGAAAGGCAAAGTCGACCTCGGAGGAATATGGAATAGAGAGTAACATGATATAATCAATAAAGAACATATAAATACAAAGAAACAAAGAAACAGTTTAGACGTTTTGAGAATTTCTAATTGTAGAATAGGGTTTAAACAACTGTAGTTTAAGTCCATTTACTTATAAATGGAATATAAGACTACGTTAAATGTAAATCGAAAAATTCATTGCTATGTTTAACCTTTAAGTTTTAATATGTAACCGGGAAGTTAAATGCACTGAATTAATCCTGTAACTCGCAGTGAAATATTTATTCGAAAAGGTAACTTTAAAAATAACAATCAGAAACAGAGTGACATTTGATATTTATCACATATTAAAGAATTTTTCAATAATAATCTAAACATTTCATGATATAACACAAGCGGACAGAAATAATGCAGAAATAATTCCAATGAAGCACCACGAATGGCAGTAGATTACAAAGGATAACAAGATATATTGTTTAAAATATTGAGTAAAGATATTTGAATATAAAAGTATTAAAAAAAGGTTAAGTGCTTTACGAGAAGAAAAGAAAACCAAACCTTTACCGATAGCATCAGCAACAGTTAATAATAATGGAAATTAGAATTTCTTAGATAAACAACAGTCATGAGAGAAAATACAAAATAAATGTTTTAAGAAATAAAATTTATGCCACTTCATGGCATTCTTTGATAGTAAGTGATAGCAACATAAACTGACAAGATATCTCTTAACTCTACGAAATTAATGAGTATTCTAATGATGCACAAGAGAACAGACGAAATATGAAACAAACATAACTGACAAAAATAATCTAATTAGTAGAGTAACGCATGTAATAACATAAGAAGCCGTCATTAACATCAATGAATACTCAATATAGTGAAACATCAAATATAGTCAACCAGCCAGCACTGAATGAATAAAGATTTCTAACGTTGGTACAAGGCCAGAAAATGGTTTTAGAAGGCTCCGAAACGATGCAATCCACTCCAGTATTCAACTGGTATTTACTTTATAGAAACCGAAAGAAATGAATGTGAAGATCTCTCCAGGTGAAATTGTAACTCACAAACAGCAGGAATCAAATAAAATTGATTTCAAATTTTGGCACAAGGGCAGCAAATCCGGGAGTGGGGGATTAGTCGATTACATCGACCCCCAATGTCCAATTGGAACTTATTTTATCGACCCCGAATTGATGAAAGCCTCGGCTAAATTTGAACTCAGAACATAAAGAGGGACGAGGGAAGCAAATAAATTTTGTAAGCTATTTTGTTCGTTGTGTTTCTTTCCCTACATTTTGTGAACATTAAAGAAATAAAACATTTTATCCAACATTTGAAACAGAAAACTAATAATAATATACTCTCACTCGATTTCTTAAGCTTATTTCATCTGTAGTAGAACTGCGACTATATTACATACAAAATATATAATTTTCAAATTTCTAGCATATGTAGGAGATCAAAAAATTCAGGGGAAGTTATTCGAACCCAGCAATTATTGACAGCTATTTGAAACTTGAAAATATAGACATTTGCAAAAACCAGAGGGCACTGTACTGACTAAATAAAATAGATATTGCGGAAATTATTAAAGAATATTTCAAAAAGGATATATGAAAGAAAACGATATCAATGAGTAACAGATGAAATATTTAACATGTTAGATGGTCTATTTAAAAAAAAATAATAATAGAAAATTTGAGCGACAGCGAAAACGGTATTTGAAATACAAGTTTGGAAAATGACCAAAACACTTGGCGCAAAAATGTGTTTGATATCATAGGCACTTTATATAGATAAAAACCTAAAAAATAGAAAAACATATAAGGAAAAATGTAGTCGAAATACATATATTTTCAAAAATAGCGATAACTTTTTATCTGTTAATTACTCGAGGAAAAGTAATTTTTCGGAGCCTCTGAGTCTAATAGAAAAATGTAGGCTATCATCAAGCTAGATACTTGATACGAACTCTGCAGCAAAGTTACCAAATTACATTGTCGTAGTGTTAAACAGGGTGATGCGTTAACTCTTCCATATAAAGCAAGTACATATACAGAGTATATGTACGCATGTTTAGTGTTGTGCACTGGTAAAGAGACGTTATGGAGTAATCGACGCAGTTTCACTGAGAAAACCAGTTTTTAAACTCTTTTTATTAAGAGTTAAGTCACGTTGTTTTTCTTCTCTATTCTATATTTACAGCAATGGACTCTTTTTCTTTTCATTTAGTGACTCTATATTATTCTCATATAAAACCACTTAATGCATTTATACGTAACTCTGCTCCTCTACTCACCTTTTGACTTACGAATTAAATACTTTTACAGTTTTTCTTTTGTAGCGCGACATCTATATAGAATTCTGCCATCATCCGTGAACTTCATCGTCTAACATTCAACACTTCAAACACAACATTAATCGGAATAACCTTACTCTTCTTACTTGCTTGTTTCTATCCTTTAATCTTAATCTTGGTGTGTGGTGGAGTTCTAGACATATAAAGCTGCGATTAGCTAATAAAAACAAATCAAATAACATTAAGAGAAACGCCATCTTATTTCACATGACACACTCACACAAGCAATCCCACATGCGTATGTATCTATGTCTGTGTGATTATGTAGAATATGTATGTGTATATGCATACAAATACATACATACATGCATGTATATAAATATACATACATGCATGCATATGTATATAAACACACACATGTATATATATATATATATATATATATATATATATATATATATATATATTTCGTTTGGGGATTTGGTTTGCAACACGGATAGGTACTTAGGTTATATGAACAGACAAGCACACATACGCACACAAATGAAAACTGAAACACATGACCATATATACACACACTTTAGTTCACACAAGGACGCACATGGAGATAGACGTCCACACCTCCATAGAGATGTACATACATACATACATGCATACATACATACATGCATACATACATGTGTATGCACACACATTAACCCACGCGCATGCGCACAAACACTCAAACAAAAAGGAACGCAGTGTGAGTAACGGACAGAGTCAAGACGATTGAAAAGGTTGCTAGACGCAACGAAAATTTTAGAAAAATAAAAAAGAAATGAGTAGAAATGTTACGGGTGAGTGTGTTAAATCATAAGGCAGTAAAAGAGAATGACTCTCCGCAGACGCAACAGTATATATATATATATATATGTGTGTGTGTGTGTGTGTGTGTGTGTGTGTGTGTGTGTGTGTGTGTGTGTGTGTGTGTGT
>NC_068981.1:16653051-16656461 GCF_001194135.2 Octopus bimaculoides
TTCTTCTTCTTCTTCTTCTTCTTCTTCTTCTTCTTCTTCTTCTTCTTCTTCTTCTTCTTCTTCTATCTCCTTGGTTGAAAAACAGCCTAGTCTCTACCTGAACCAGGATTGGTGCCGCCAGATTCAAGATGTCCACGATACACTACATATCACAACCATTTCTATGCCATTCCATGTGGATTTGAGGGCCAATGTGGTCTATGTATGTCTGCATGTGTGTGGGTATATATGTATGTATGTATGTATAGATAGATAGATAGATAGATAGATAGATAGATAGATAGATAGATAGATAGATAGAACCACACATTTCGCCATATATAGACTAATTAACACATGGACATAGGTATTTGCAACCATAACTATACTCAGAATTAGGCATGCATTCAGGGATACACATTCGGAAACATATACTCGAATGCAGATACACAAAGGCGTAGAAGCATAATTAAGCATAAAAAGGATGATGTCCACATTTATTCACATATGCGCGCGCACACAAACACACACACGCGCGCAAAGCTTTAGAGACAAAGAAGCGAACAGAAATCCAGACAGCATTTAAACTTATATACACATAAGTGCAAACATATAGTCAAGCACAGTTATGCTCATACATATAGATATAAAAACATACTTTTTTGCGTATAAATACACACGTGGATAGACAGAAGATACATAATGATAGGCATGAGTAAACGAAACGGTAGGAAATATATTGGCTAGATGAAGAAAAATTCTGTACTGAGTGAACGTGAATAAATAGAAGAAAGAAAGAGAGAAGGAGAGAGTATGGTTAATGTGGAGAAACTTTGAGAAGAAACAGAGAAAAAGAGAGGACGAAGAGAATTTAAAATAAAACAAACACTATAATAATTTATGCTACAATGTATTACAGAATAAATCTAAAATTTCAGCCAACACGGTGTATGTAAATGAAGGGGAATTACATTCACTGGACATTTGTGTGAATACAAGACAGTTGTTTACTACTGTCCAGAGAATGTAATTCAGTTTACGTCACTCACGTGTTTTTGGTTGAATTCTTAAATTTATTTTATAATACATTACAGCATCAAAGCAAATACTACTTAGCGCATCAGTAATTTATTAGCCAAACTAGCTGCTAACTATGCGTTATTTATGCAAATCAATTTACCCGATTTTGTGTAACCCTCAATTACAAAAACAATTTCTCCATAGACAAATATAGTTAGGCTATCAGGTCCCGCTGATATCCTGATATCCCCAAATAGGATTGAAACCGTTCAGATTGGATCTTCTATTTCTGTTCCAGGAAAGATGATTGTTTAATCACAATTAGTAGCTGTTCACAACTGCCCTGCGTAATTAACCAGGCTCAATTTACACGTCTAAAATGACGTATTGACGAAAATCTTATAGTTTATTCTTTAATATATTACAGTATCAAAACAAACACAATTTAGCTATTTAACTATTATAGATATTCAAACTTTCTAACAAGGAACGTGTTTCGAATAAGATAATGAGAAGATATTCAAAGGAGAAGGGAATGAGGCGAGAATGATAGACAGAGAGAGGTAGATCATAAATACCTTTTTCTTTTCGTAGGAAACTGTGTGTGTGATTAAGAAACTAGTCTTGCAACCAAATGGTTTCTGGTTCTGTTCCATTACATGGTACTTTGAGCAAGAGTTTTCTACTATAGGTCTGCGTTGCTCAATGCCTCGTGAGTGGATTTGATAGCTGAAAACGGTAAGGAATCCCGTTGTGTACATGTGTGTGACTTTGTGTTTTGTTTGTCCACCACCATCACTTGACAACCGATGTTGGTTTGTTTACGTCTTCGTAACAGCGGTTCGGCAAAAGAAACTTATAACTAAGTACGAAACTTTAAAAAAAAAAAACTATTAAGTAGTGGGGGCGAGTTATTCGACTAAAATCTTCGCAACGTTGCTCCAGCATGGCTGCAATTCCAAGACTAACAGAAGAGATAAGAGATAAAATATTCATATTCTCAAAACAATCTCAAAACTTGTTACGTTTATATATTTGTTTTGCAAGTTTCTTGAGATGAAATCGTGTGTTGAAACTGATATTGTTGTATTTGGGGATGGTCATGTTGACAGTTTAGCCAATAAAATCACACGCACTATATATTTGGTGTTAATTTGCTTCAGCTTTATTTTACATTAATCGTATTTCGTCACACTTCTGTGATCTCATCAGTGGTCCTTTGCTTTCTTCTTTCTTATTTGTGTGTCCCTCCTTACTAACGATCAGCCATTTTGTATTTTCTATTCCTGTCTCAAACCTATTTCCTTTTTATTATATTGGGATTGTGTATTGAGCGGAGATATGATGTCATGGTAGCTTTTGGATTTTAGAATAAGAGAGATTATTGATATAAGTGTAATTCATGTTAAGAGAATTTGTGTTAACCGTGAAATGGCAAGTATATAAATGTGTAGGAGACTAATGAAAGTCTTGCTGTATAGATGCTACGTTCAAACTAAAAGAGGGACGGCATCAATTTTTTTATGACGTCGTTATAAATGTATAGGTATATTATTAAGTGGTAAATATTGACTTCTGTAGCAACATTAAAACTATTAATAAGATGTTTTAGTCGAATATGTAATATGTAACAGATTTAGTAGTAAGACGGTTTGACGTCTATTTTTAGCATACACGGGATCCACTCAGTGATCTCTCATATTGTTTATATTTAAATGGAATTCACGGTTCTCAGACATTTTGAAGTATGCTGACCACTAGTTGAAATTGATATTACTTAATAATATTATTTAATAATATTAATTTCTACTCTTATTATTTAATCTCATATATCTGTGTACTCTAGCCAGATGATTCATTGCAGTTATTTTCTATTTTAACGCCCTAGTACGCGGGTGTTTGAATCGAAGTTAAAATGCATATTAGAACTCTATACATTCGTATCCTGTCACGGAGACGGGTGGTGTCCAGTTCCATTGTTTAGTCAACAACGAATTAACGGAGGAGACACAGACAATCATAAAATTGTTCATGTCGAACCCTTAAGGTATGGAATCAAGCGCTGTGTTTATTTCTTTTCGTTTGTCGAGCGCCTTACTAAGTTGAGAACACAGATTTAGTGGGAGGACAGATTGACGTCTATTTTTAGCATACAAGTGACCCACATAGTGATCTCTCGTGTTGTTTATATTTAAATATAATAGAAACGAGATATGTATATATATATATATATATATATATATATATATATGTATGTATGTATTTGTGTGTTCGTGTTTCTGCCCCCTCCCACCGTCACTTGGCAACAGATGTTGGTGTGTTTGTGCATGCATGTATGTATGTATGCATGTATGTATGTATGTATGTATGTATCATGTGTATTTATATGCATATATATATATATATATATA
>NC_068981.1:16656964-16657403 GCF_001194135.2 Octopus bimaculoides
CACCATCAACGTTGATTGACTTTCTCAAATCAGTCTCATCACCAAATTGTGAAGTGTTACTGATGTGTTTAACTGCCTCATAACATTTCAAGTCTTAATGATGGAACGGTGCAACTTTTGAAACGTTGATGAAGAAGTTAGAAATTTTATTATTCCAAATGAACTGAGAGAGGATCATAGTTTCCTATGAGAAAACATTTTAACTCAATCATGAACGGGTTTTTTAATACATTTCTCAAAAAACTTGATCTACACTCACACACACGCTTATATATGCGCACGCACAAACACACACACACACGCATACACACACACGCATACACACACACACACAAACACGCACGTAGATGGATATGAGTGTGTGTATGTAAGTACTTATGCGTGAGTCTGTTCACACACACACGAAAAAACGCACACACACACACACATATAATATAAT
>NC_068981.1:16657835-16663133 GCF_001194135.2 Octopus bimaculoides
TGAAGGAAAATGTTCCCTATGTGGCCTGTGTTTTCTGTACTCTGGTTATTATTTTTTTGTCTACGTTTTATTTGCAACGTCCTGTACCCAAATATGCACCTATATACACAGGTAGATGTAGGTATGCACATACTTGTACGTATATATGCATATACTTATTTATTATTTGTTTTATATATATACATGAATATATGCTCACACACTTGTATATGTAAATATAAGTATATATATATATATATATATATATGTGGGGGGGGGGTGTACATATAATACGAGGGTAAGTAAAAAAGTAATGTCATTTTGTTTAGGACAGCTATAATTACCAACACAGGAACATGTATCATAATGAAGCTGGTCCTCTGTGGCTGTCATCCCTACTTCTCAACTTAGTCACAGTTTCTCTCAATAGCAATGTTCCACCTTCGAATGAGAGCATGTATCCCTGCCACGTAAAATTCTGTTGACTGTTCTTTGAACCACTTCTTCACTACAGTTTGCACTTCCTCGTCACTGGACTATCATCATCACTGGACTAACATCACTTCGGCCCCCATGAAACTGGGTTTGAGAGGCAAACAATATTCCAGTGACGAGGAAGTAAAATCTCTAGTGAAGAAGTGGCTCAAAGAAGTCAACAGAATTTTACGAGGCAGGGATACATGCTCTCATTCGAAGGTGGAACATTGCTATTGAGAGAACCGGTGACTATGTTGAGAAGTAGGGATGTGATCCACAGAGGACCAGCTTCATTTTGATGTACCTGTGTTGGTAACTATACCTGTCCTAAACAAAATGGGATTACTTTTTGACTCATCCTCGTATATATAAATACATGTACGTATCATGTACATATATGTACACACACATGCGCTCGCATGCACACATACATATGTATATATACTAATAATCAAAACATTCCACTAATTTACTAAAGGACACCTGAAAACGTGAAGGGAGAACGTAATCACCTATCATTCAGGCTCATTGAAAACTACTACACAGCCCTAACATAAACATACCACTTGTACAAACTATAGCGGTGTCTACCTAATTTGTTATACAGTGAGACACCTTGCCAATATAGAATATTTTAGTAGGAATTGAAAGTGTAATTCCGCCATGATGAAGACGTGTAAATAAATTGAATTAGCTTTAGATATAGATCATCAAACAACTCTGAGCTACAAAAGATAATTCTATGTTATGTAACCTGCTCGAATCAACAGCCAAATCCTCCAATACATATTAAACCGTCTTTAGAACGGACACTATAGGTAATGTGTTTTTGAAAATAATAGTAACTGTTCTCAGGTGATGCGTTTTTAGCCATATATCTGTAATTACGGGACTTATCCAAAACGTCGCTGGCGCATTATATACAACAGCTTTCATCTTGTTTTAATAAGAAGTACATTATCATTTTTCTGTTTTTCTCATATTCTTCTATTCTTATTTGTTTTTTTCTGCAATGAAAATTATCACTTACATTTTTATGGTGATATAAACATGGAATTTGCTTATGGAACTGAACCAACCGGGTGCATTTTGCTTTTTTGTATATCATTCTATGTTCTATTAAGGGCACACAGTGTAATACAGTACTGCACACATTGATATGCGCGAATAACTTGGTAATACGTGTCATACTTTCGTTAACAGTTTCAAATACCTAGGTATTCACCAACAGACATATCCAACCTCTCGTTCTCCCTTATTCTTGACTCAGTGACACTCCATTGCTGTGAAAACTGGGGGAGGAAAGAGCAATACCAGCACAGGGGTTGGCAATATTTCCAGTTAACTAGACAGGAGGAACATGAAATGAAGTGTCTTGCTGGAGGACATAATTCATTTCCATATCCAGAAATTGTACTCATGACTATAATTATGAGCCTTAACACCTCAAGCAACAGGCTCCACTCTTTCGTTGTATAACACATTGGACACTAATTTTTTTGTTCTTCTAACTGCGCACAGTAATCTTCACTCTATTAATTAGATGGTCTCTTGTTTTATTCAACACTAATATTCCAGTTTGCACATTATACATCTTTCTTGTACAAACATATTGTTATTGCCTTAGTGGAACATCCACGATATACATATTTTATAAATCTGTGCTGAAAATATTCAGTTACAGAGACTATAAATTTATTTTTAAAACAACAGAAACCAATCTGTAAATTCTGTTTAGGAAAATTAGATAAACTTAAGTCTTTATGATCTGACATGTAGCGTGTGCTGCAGCACACACGGCAAGTTTATATTTATCATTCCTTGTTAAAAAATATTTTTAGCAAACGAGAATTTGATAAAATTAGACAGTAACTACTCATTACTGCCTGATTTTATTTGACTACCAATATATATCATTCATGCTGTATGAATAAACGAGTGTTGATGCATGAGGAAGATGGCAGTTAGCTTGTTTTTTTCTTGCATTTTATTTAAGCAACTTTTGAGAACAACAAGATATATAAATACAAAGATCCGCGTGACAGAATTCTGCTTTCCTGAAAATAATGACGCAACGCAGTATTCTGTAACGTGAAGTTTATTTCCCATGCTGTTTTACTCGTGAAATTGAAATGTATTCCGATAGATATATAATAATAAGTACGACCAATATAATTTATACACGAAACACATATAGTACAGTCTGTATGTATATATAATGCAGATAGACCAAAAAAGCTAAGGAGTAGATAAGGCAGTAATATTGTAATTCGATTGTTAGCACTCAAGAACATAAATGTTGACTGATGTTTGGCGCATGGGCACAGGAGAAGGGAATCTGCGTTTTACTATGTAGATCATCGTTTGTTCTTGATCTGCATCGGAGTGAAGGACAATACTGTTTCACATTTACAGAATATTATGTCATTGTACATTTCAGTATTGAAATTGAGTTCATAAGAAACTCCTTTTGTAATATTCACTGAATTTCTGTGAGTGTCTTTCTGGTTCTCCAATTGATGTAGAAAGACCCTTGTTATAAACACAGTTTTGCACAACTACCCAACTTCTTTCAATAATACATTACACACTATAGTTTGTTTTATTATTACTTACACACACTAAGGTGGCGCGCTGGCAGAACCGTTACCACGCCGCGCGAAATGCTTAGCGGTATTTCGTCTGCCGTTACGTTCTGAGTTCAAATTCCGCCGAGGTCGACTTTGCCTTTCATCCTTTCGGGGTCGATAAATTAAGTACCTGTTACGCACTGGGGTCGATGTAATCGACTTAATCTGTTCGTCTGTTCTTGTTTGTTCCCTCTATGTTTAGCCCCTTGTGGGCAATAACGAAATAGGTATTTCGTCTGCCGCTATGCTCTGAGTTCAAATTCCTGTGAGTTCGACTTTGCCTTTCATGCTTTCGGGTCGATAAGTACCAGTGAATCACTGGAGTCGATGTAATCGACTAGTCCCCTCCCCTCAAATTTCAGGCCTTGTGCATATAGTAGAAAGTATTATTACATACACACTGTTTTGATATATTTAAAATTTGATCTTCATAAAGTGAGCATATTAGTTCAAATGTTACAGCATCAGGTACAATATCTTGTGATATCCATTCATTGTCTGCGATCTGAGTTCAAATTTCGCCGAGGTCAGTTTGTCTGTTCACCATTTCGAGTTCACTAAATAAAAAAAATCAGTCAAACAATGGAGTCGAATACATACACATTTTCTTTTGATTGTACTTGAAGCTTAAGGATCCATCTTCGCCATAATGTGCTATATAACATATGCCGGGCAAGTTTCTTTAAATGTACGCATAAGTGGCGGGATACTCAGCTACTTACATGTTAATTTCGCAAACCGACATTCAGTTGATGAAACAAACGGAATATTAACCCACTGATAAGTGCTAATATTACATACCGAAATAGGACGGCGAGCTAGCAGAATTATAACCGCTCCAGGAAAATGTGGAGCGACATTTCTTTCAACTTTACATTCTGAGTGCAAATGACACCGCGTTCGACTTTACTTTTCATCCCATTTCGGAGTTGGTTAAGTAAGTACCAGTTGAGCACTAGGATCGATGAAATCGATTTACCCCTTCCATCGAAATTGCTACACCTGTACCGAAAATCCAAATCAATATTTTATACCTTAGACAAGTTTATTGATAGGTTTTTGACGATTAAGATACGAAGGCTGTTATTACAAAGCAAATATATTGTTACACATCGTACATAGATTTATTCTATTCTTCGTACCAGTTCAGTTTCTTAAATTCTTCGGTGCTACTTTACTGTGTGGTCTGTCTGGCCATTTACACTTTAGTGTGTTGTCTAAACCTTATCCTAAACTCAGGGCCGTCTTAACAGCATAGTATAAACCTGGGAAAATCAGTACACCGGTCTCTATAGCATTTATACATTGACAACAACTACCTTAAAAGTTGTTCTACAATGAAGTGTTCTTCTTAGCTGTCTGTTGTTACAATATCAGAATCGGAGCCCTAAACCCATGAGACCCATGAATGTATACCTTGTATCCCTATGCCTTAGTAAGTACGGCCTAAAACTTACCCCAGCCGTAACACTAACCAAGATCAGGTTATTTTATAAGGTGATCTACGAATACAACGGTAGACCACACACTAAAGTAGCACCAACTCTTTTCTATATATAGTCTGCAACGGTAATCGTCTTTATTTCGAAAGCTAAGGTTTACAAATTGTCAACTATTTTTTTTTTCCACTTGATTAAAAATTATGAATCCAATAACTTTTCAATATTCTCGCTCTTTGAAAGAATTTTTAATCAAACAAGATTTTTAAAAGAAACCTATTTTATGACATAAATAAATAATTGACTACAAAAGCAAATATATACAAAATAGAGAGACACACAAACAATACGTGCATCTGTAAACATCTTTTATTGGTTCTTGCAATAAATTTAATAAAAATGTAAACCGAAAAACGTGCAACACATTATGCCTACATAACACGTTGTGTTGGTGTGTGTATCAAAGTTTCTACGTATATATACATAATTAGATAACTGTCTGGTGATACACGCATGATAATAGATCTCGTGTACATACAGATATATTTATATATAACGGGCTTCTTTTTGTCTACCAAAGTCACTCACAAAGCTTTAGTCGGCCGGAGGCTGTAGTAGAAGACACTTGCTCAAGATGTCACGCAGAGGGATTGAACCCGGAACTATGTGGTTGGAAAGCAAGCTTCCTACCACACAGCCACGCCTGTTTGCGTGTATGAGTAAATATATAAATATATATATATATATATATATATATATATATATGCACACAT
>NC_068981.1:16664038-16670846 GCF_001194135.2 Octopus bimaculoides
AATTACATATATATATATACACACACATCACAGAAGTAAATAAGCAACCCAAACAACATCGTTTTATGTTTATTTTAACTTGAAACGTTTTATATTTTTTATTAATTGACATGTCTATGTTTCAGATTCTACATGTGACTGCTTAATCATCCCACTTATAAAAGAAGCCTTGGAACTGTACGAATTTCAATCTGAATTTCAATCTGAATGTAGACTTAATGTAAAATCGCAGAAAACATTAGGATCCTGCTTTCTACAGTTAATAGAGTGATTCTGCAATTCAACAGAGAGGGGAAGGTGTCCGCATCACCCTGCCCAGGTCGACGAGGGCCCTCTGGCAGAACCCTTCGGTTTGTTAAGAAAATTGTGGCGGATAATCCTCGTTGCAAAGTCTCTGACATAGCACAAGTTGATGTCAGTCCCAGAACAGCTGTCACATACCTCCTCAAAATTGGCTACAGAGTAGCAAGAAGGAAGCCATTTCTTCAACCAGCCAATATAAATCTGAGAAAAGATTGGACCAGTGAGATGGTGGAGAGGTCACTAGCACTTTGGGACACTGTCATATTCTCTGATGAGTCCAGATCTGCTGTATTTTCTGACAGTGGTCGAATGTGGGTCTGGAGACACACATCAAGAAATTAATGGAAAAATGTTGCAGCCAACAATGAAAGATGGCGGCTATTCTGTTATGATCTGGGGGAGCAATTTGGAGCAATGGTTGATCAGAGCTGGTAAAGTGTAAGGGAAAGATAAACTTAGATAAATATGTGCCCATATAGCAGAAAGGACTCCTTCCAATCTTCTCGAATGGTGAAATGATTAAAGAAAACTCTTTATTTTTGGAAGATGGGGCTCCTTAAGAGATCCAAGATTTGTTAGAAGAGAATGGTATTGAAAAGCCAGTCACCAGATAGGAATCCTATTGAACATCTCATGAGCATAATGGCAGGACACTTCGTAAAAAGGACATGAAAACATCCTCAAATCCACATATTTTTTGAGATTACGCATGAACTTGCATGAAATTCGTTAAGAGAATATTCGTCATCTGATCAGTAACATGGCTAATACGGTCCTTTCACTGAAAAATGCAAAGGACATGTCTACTAAATATTAGATATTCACATCATAATAATTAACAAATAATTTGAAAGTATAATTTGAAATTTAAATAAAATTTAATAATTATAATAGTGTCTATTAACTTCGGTCGTGTCTGTAGGTATACATAAATAATATGGGTGGCTTATTAGCAATTTAACAACCTAAAGACAAATATATATATATACGTCACCAAAGTGACAGTGAGTACAAAGTGGTACCAGCATAGCTAAAAGTAAGAGTGAAAACGACTCATTAGCCACAAGAGCAGTCTCTTAATAAGCTGACAATATATATATATAATGTTTGAGTGGGCAGCCGAGTAGTAGGAGGTATATATATCATTATTTGAAACAGCTTGATTCAATTTAGTTAGCTAAGCATGAACGAGCTAGACTTCTCTAAAGAGGTCTGCGAGACTTTAAGTCGCAAAGAGCCGAATCAAACTATTTTAAGTAATATCATATTTATAATGTGAGTGTATATATATATATATATATATATATATTTCTATGCATGAATGTATTTAGACACGCATATATGTGTACATATTTATGAAGGAATGTCTGTCTATAAAGAGATATACACAGCCCACACGCACGCATATTCTTTTGTGTGTGTATGTCTCTGTATGTGTGTATTAAATATGCACTCGCAAGGCCTGTATAAGCGACATAGGCGAAATCACACAACCTCTGCTTCTAGACCAAATCATTAAATATATGGCTCTGTGTGTGGGGCGTGGGGTGTATTCTTCTGCGTACGCTTGTATGTGTGCGCGTACTTGTATGTCAGTGTGTGTTTGACTTAGTGTGTGTCTATGTGAATATGTTGACTGTGTATGTGTACGTGTGTATGGGTCTGTGTGAGTGTGTGTCTATTTACATGGTTTTGCCATTCTCACTGTGTGCCAATAATATGCCAATGGTGGAAGTCAGAATGGCGTCACAATTTGGCATCCATCGTCAAATTGCTTTTTAAATCAATTAACTCAGTTTTGTTTCTCTATTTGTAGTAGGAAGTTTTACAACGCTTGCAACTATAAACAAATCTAAGAAAAGCAATTACAGATGTTGTTTTTGTTTGCCACTCGTTAAAAATAGCGTCATAAAGACAGAAGCTAAGGTATCTGGGGAGAATAATGTCAGACAATCTGTTAAGAAAGCATCCAGGAACAATGAGATCTTGTTGAAATTAAGGGAGGGTATGATGGGGGAAGTAAAATGCTTATCTGTTAATATAAGGATTTCAAGAATAAAAAAAATAATAGATTTGTAATTGGTAACTAATAAAGAGATGTGAAGATATTATTAGCCCTGTTGGCGCGACTAATAATTAGCTCTGGTAATAATTAAAAGTGTATGTCAATCTATCAAAGTTCAATCCATATAGAATTCATTTCGAAGCGTAGTTATAAAACTAAATGAAGGAATGGGTCATTAACGTACACAAAGATTAACACCAAGTAATTGTAGTATACGAAACAGCTATTTACTGTACGGTAAGCTAGTCGTTATTTTAGTGACTTATTTTAGAGCTTAGTTTGTAGTATTGTAACTGTCATGCAAATAAAATATTTGTTTTTAGATAGCATCGTAGAAAATGTCATCACCCTGCATACGTATCCTGCTCAATACCATCCCATAAGTTTACCAACATGTGCCCCCTCTTTTTTTATTTCTTTCCATTCTAATGTATATTATGACAGTTTCTGCACTTCCAAATTATCAATACTTTCACAATTATGGTATTTGTGCGCTTCACTCAACGCTAAACAAATTAAATCGAAAATTTAAATATTTGTAGGTCCCACCCGGATGACTTTATCTCTAAAACCATCAAAACACAGAAGTTTAAGTTCAACTTCAAACTTTCTTAACTTATTAGGCTTCTGGTTTGGGAAGGAGAACAACTCAGCCTTTGCAAATGCATGAAATATTTCTAAAAAGAAATTTGTCCAGGCAATTTGCTATAAGAAGGTCGAATGACATCTTCAAGAGATGTAAAGGCATGATTAATTTGATATGATATAAGAATAATTTGAATATCCAACATATACAGTTTTCATAGATAAGAATTATTATAAGGGTAACAGATGAATGTGTGGTGAATTTTTCATTAAGATAATTATTATCGTACAAAGAGGAGACAAAACAGGACAATACAAACAATTATTGTTATGAGTTCGTATGATACTTGATTTTTAAAAATTTAGAATGATATATAATTTGACTTTTGTGGGGTGAAACTTGATGGGCTGAAGAGCCCAGCGACTACACCTTTTCCTTTTCCATGTAGACTAAGCAGGGTCACTTGCATCCACCTTTCTTACCACATCCTTCCATCTTTTGTCAAACAAACCTCGCGACAATCGTCTCCTCTCCAGCTCTATCCTGCTCTTCAGAGGATATCTGAAAAAAGTGATCAATCCGGGGCCAGAGATAAATGTTCCCGTCACGAGTCCTTGCAGTCTAATCTTCCAAACACTCTTTCAACAGTTCCACTGTAAGGAGAAAACATGCCTCACCTTCCTTCGAGAGTCCGGTGCGCAGCACAATCTTTATTATAGATCCAGCTGACAGCAATCAGATGACAGTGTGGTGGCAAGTTCCTTAAACAAAATGCGTTTATATTTGTTCCAGTTCTCTACGATCTTGTTTCGAATTTTGCAGTCGATAATTTTGCAATAATTCTTCTGCGATGGATAAAATAAAGTACGAAACAATTTATAAGTTATTTCAGTCGACCAAGCTCTCCCACAAAATACATTTTTTCGTACATATTTTACAAACACCTTATAATGATTATAATTAGGCGACGAATTCTAATACTTTAACATTTTAATCGTTTATATCATCAATTGGTTGATCTTTACGATTTTCTTAAAATGTTTCAGCCATTATTTATCGGTCCTATGGATTCTCTAAGAAGAACAGAAAAAATGGAAACGGTGCTGTGATGTTCATGCATTTACTAAGGGGTTTATTCAGATGGCTATGAAATGGCTGCCTGTGGAAATCGAACTTCATTTCATAGTATTGTTCATTTTTGCTTACCAACTCATCATAAATTCTAACCTTTAATCATTCATTAATATGAATAATTACTTTTAACGATTTAGTGAAGTATTTAAGATTTCTTGATGAGAGTTATCCATTAACAAATGCAACACATTCTAGTCACATGGGCCACGTCAGCACTGCAGAATAATTTAATAAAGTAATCATTGATTTTAGAGCTGTGCATACTTGCAAATCTATAAGCCTGCACATGCGGTGTTGATGAGCTGAACAGTTCCATGTAATTTCGGTATAATAGCAATCGTAAGAATGCTCAGTCTCCGATGGATTGTACACCTGTCTATAACTCTCAATAAAATAATTCCACTAATCCCTCGACTAACGCTCGTGTTACATCCCCAAAACCCCGCGATAGGTGAAAATCTGCGAAGTAGAAACAGTACTGTATTGTATACTTTTTATTATTATTTTTATAATCTATTTTATTATAAATGCAAACAACAACCGCGATAGGTGAACCGCGATATGGCGAGAGAATACTGTTTAAATATCCTTCTTCTTTTTGTGAGGCGGAGAGCTGGCAGAATCGATAGCACGCCGGACGAAATGGTTAGCAGCTTTTCGTCTGACTTTACGTTCTGAGTTCAAATTCCGCCGAGGTCGTCTTTACCTTTCGGGTTCGATGAATTAAGTACCAGTTGCGTACTGGTGTCGGCTTAATCGACTGGCCCCTGCCTCAAAATTTCGGGCCTTGTTCAATGAGTAGAAAAAATAGAAAAAAATATCTTTCTACTTTGGCGGCGGCGAGCTGGCAGAATCGATAGCACGCCGGACGAAATGCTTAGCAGTATTTCGTCCGACTTTACGTTCTCAGTTCCAATTCCACTGGGGTCGACTTTTCTTTTCATCCTTTCTGGGTCGATAAAATAAATACTAGTTGAGCACTGAGGTCACTGTAATCAACTATCCTGCTTCCCTAAAATTTCTGGCCTTGTGCCAAAAATTGAAATCAATATCTTTCTACTTTGTCTTTGGTTTCCCTTAAATTTACATATAAAAATAACGATAACAGTTTCTATTCTTCTCAAACAACGACAGTTGCAGCACTAAGAAACACGGATTTTTCAGTGAGTATGATGGAGTACCACTTTTGAAGGCAGGTGAATTCTACACAGATCAGCATTTAATTGGCACTAATTTTTATCAACACTCCAGAAGGTTAAAGATCAAAGTTAATCTGGGAACGATCAATAAATACAATAAAATGCAATAAAAAATTTCCAAACAACCATTCCTCTTAGTTTGTTAAATTTGTACACAGTCTCACACAAGGAAGCTTACACATATGTGTGAGTATATATATGCCGATATATGTATGAATAAATATATATAAATATATAACTAACACTCCGTCGGTTGCGATGATGAGGGTTCGAGTTTGTTCAATCGACGGAACGGCCTGCTCGTGAAATTAGCGTGCAACTAAGTGGCCGAGCACTCCACAGATGCGCTTAACATTAACGTCGGTCTCACTGAGACTTAGCGTGACACAGATTATGACAATGCTGGTTGACTGAATTTCAGATGTTACTAATTTTTGTCAGCTGAGTGGAATGGAGCAACGTGAAGTGAAATGTCTTGCTCAAGACACACAACGATCCGCCAGGTATCGCACTCACGACCGTATGATGGTGAGCCGAATATATATATATATATATATATATATATATATATATATATGTGTGTGTGTGAGGAGGGGATGTGTGTATGTGTATGAATGTATATATGTATATATATATATATATATGACTGTGTGTGTGTAAATGCATGCATGTGTATGAAGTATACGTGCTCGTAAGCCTAACTTAAAATTCCTGAGCATAGATTTATATAAATATACATACACGTACATCCACACAAACACATACATAATCGCGAACTCACACACATACACAGTCACACACAGACACACACACACACTTATCTATATACACACATAATGCAATAATCCAATACATCCTAAAAAATTCTACAAAGTCGTGCATTACCGAGCCGACATCAATATGATTCTAAATCGCACTAAAATAATCATGCCTCTCGATCCGGCATATCACCAACCAAGTACTCGGCTTAGATCTGCCGAACTGATAAAAGCAATGCTTTTTATTTGTCATTTAAGCCTTCATTTTGTCTCATGTTATTGCTGTTGTTGTTTTGTATTTGGTGTAAATCTCTTTGCAATTTCAAATCCCTCAGGCGAGTCTCTACATTTTCAAAGCCAGAATGTATATTTTTTAATAGGTATAACTTCGTTATTAGATAGGAATTGATGGTTCCGAAAGTAAATACTATTTAATCCGAATTACGTCATTAATACTATACAGATGTTTTACACCTCAGAGGTGTGTTATGATTACTTGTAAATTTCATTGTTTATTTTTATTCATTTATTTATTTATTTATTTATTTTGCTTTTGCCGTTTCATAATCATGCAGTGTTTCCAATTGTGCAATACACATACATGCAGTTGTATGCACTGTCACGCTCACAAACATGTGTCTGAATGTATGTATAAATATATATACATGTGTGTGCGTGTTTGTGTGCGTGCGTGTATATATTATGTATATATACGTGTATCTGTATATAGGGATATATATATATATATATATATATATATATA
>NC_068981.1:16671457-16672186 GCF_001194135.2 Octopus bimaculoides
ATATATATATATATATATATATATATATACGTTCGTTTGAGTGTGCTGTACATATATATCTGCATTTGCATATATTTATATACATATATATGTATATATCCACATATATACGTGTATGTTTATAAATATATGTGTGTGTGAGTGTGCGTGTGTGTGTGTGTGTGTGTGTTTGACTTTCTGTGCCTGTATATATAGGTATGTGTATAAGTATATATGTATATACAATATAAATATATGTGCGTTTGTATGTACGTATGTACGTATTATAATGTATGATATCAGATATCACTAACGAACAATAGATATCATTTCTGTTCTTTAATTGTGATATGAAATAACTCAGAAGCAAGGTTTGTTATGCACAAATATTCCACAGGGAAGAAAATTGGCCAATTAGTACAATTTCTTGAGAAATTGCCGCCAGTAGTGAAATGTTTTCTTCATAAACCTCTCAGTTGAAACTTGACTCTTTTCCATTTAGATGGCAACATAATCTAGATGCTGATCTATTACATCGTCACATGATCATATATTTTATATACCACGGACTTCAATTTATGTTATTTATATTCTCACACACTTGCACACACACGCGTGCACACAACTATCTACACATTTGCTTGGCTTGTGTATATTTGTGTGTGTGTGTTTGCATATATATAGAGAGAGACAGTTAGAAAGATAGATATAGATATGTATATATATATATATATATATATATATATATAT
>NC_068981.1:16672360-16673913 GCF_001194135.2 Octopus bimaculoides
TGTGTGTGTGTGTGTGTGTGTGTGTGTGTGTGTACACACCTTCACACACATTTCAGTCTTTGAACTGCGACCAGGCTGGAGCATTTCATTGAAGGATTTGGGCGAACAAGTCGACGCCAGTACTTTTCTGAAAGTCTAGTACTTATTTAAGACGAACCGTTAGATTTCCGAGCCAAATGCAAAAACGAAATACATATGCGTATGTATGTGTGTGTATATATATATATATACGTATAGACATACACACATACACACACACACATACTCACACCCTCAGACACATATATACAGATGTATAAGTGAGTGCGTGCGTATGTGCATCGTGCGTGTGTGTAGTGTGTGCATGTGTGTAATGTGTGCATGTGTGTATTGTGTATGCATGGGCCAGTGCTTGTGTTTGCACACATGTGTGAGCGCGCGCATGTATGGGGCTCATACACTGCTCTCGCCTACCACTGAGCTTTGTACAGAATCAATGTTTGTTGAGGCCCGAATTATCTCGTCACCTTGAAAGCAAGTAGAGACTTATTTAAATTTGATAGTTTACAGAATGTAATCTTTACTAAAGAGATAAGGGTATTTTCTTTAAAAACGAAACGTTTCCGCAACTTCTGAATTTTGCAATGTGCTTATATAAGTGTATGTTTCGTTATTATTGATGTCTGTGTGTTCGTCTGTGCATGGATTCCCAATGAATATTTGACAGTGTAGGCATTTTTAACCTGGGACCTCAGAAGAGAACATTCTTGAAATCCTTTACAAATCACCATTGTGCCCCAACTGAGTATATTTAGAAAAGGTAAATTTTCCATTTTTTCTTTTCTCCAAACGTTTAGAAGATTGCATATATATCTAATGCGTCATAAGTATAATTGATATAGATGTATCGATGTATCTGTGTACGTATGGATATATTCATGTATGTGCAACTATATACATATCTGTATATCTCTATGTGTATGAATTTATATACGGATGTCTTTGTGTACGTGTTTGTACGTTTGCATGAATGTATCCATATGAATATATGAGTATATGTTTTCATATGTGTGTTGCTGTAAAAAAAGTTTTCATAAAAACTTTATGATGTCTTTATAATTACATGTACATTATATACTAAATTTTATTCAAATAAACCAACGATAAAAGTGATGTTTATATAACTAACATAGTATTATTAAGTATATCTAATTATAATTGTAATATGATATCTTTATATGTAAATTTAAAAGCCGATTCAACGTTTGAAATATTCTCTAGTTTTGATTTCCTATCTGAGTCTGCAGTATATTATTATATGACAATTATTAGAATTCCAGCAGATTTGAGAGTCCACCAAATTCCTCTGAACTGGTAATCGATATTCTACACAAGGCAAAGTTAGTGTTAAATACATATGTGACTGTGTTTATGTGTGGCATGCCTTCCCTCTAGGATATGTGATAGCGTATGTATCATACCTTACCTCAACTCTGTGTGTGAATGTACGTATGTACACACACACATATACATATATATATATATATATATATATATATATATATATATATATA
>NC_068981.1:16674572-16676383 GCF_001194135.2 Octopus bimaculoides
TATATATATATATATGTATGTATGTATGTATGTATGTATGTATGTATGTATGTATGTGTATAGGGGTGAGAAAACAAACGAAAGAAAACAGCACTGAATACATTTGGTTGAGTGTTACTAATATATGCGTATATATGTGTGTATATGCATTTATGCATGTATGTCTGCGTGCATAAATACATATATAGGATCTACACACTCTCTCATATACTAGACCTAATATACACATATATATAGTTAGAATTTTAAAAAAAGACGAAGAAGGTGTATAAACAACAAACAGGTGTATTAGGTTAACGCTCGGGAAGGTGAAAAAGCCACAGACAGTATGGTTGAGTGTTTCTTGTCCGTCTCCACATATTCTGAAATTACATGTTATGATTCTTTTCATTATATGTTTTTGGTAATTTCTGGAGAATAGAGCGTCCACCACATTTTCTATTGTTCGCATGGCGGTAGTTTGATCTGCCTCACTGTCAGTCTGGATCAGCTTGGATTTTCAGAGAAAGAAATCAACCAACTGATTCGCACGTTACATAATTTTACTATACCTGTAAGTAGAATAGTAAAATTATGTAAGACCCTTCTCGGGCTTAAAATGCGACATTGTTTTCATTATCTGCATTCAGAAGAAGAATGTAAATGATTAAATAGAGGAGACACACACACACGCACATTGGTGGTCAATGCAGAAACGGGGAAACTCAAGGTGTTAGAAAACATCTCTGCAATTGGCTGTGTCCATTATTTAGCTGTATTAAAGGTGAGTGCAATAGGATGATAGTAATGTGGCACAAAATGGTTGCTTTCAAATGTCAGGGAGTGAGAGACGAAACGGTTTGTTGTTTATAGGAGGAAGTTAAGGTGCACGTTGTTAGGGTGCAATAGAAGAGATAGTGACAGAGACGGTGTCCTTGTTAGTTTGAAGCAGCCAAAAGTATTTTCCCACTTAGTGTGTTTGGAAGCGATAAGGGGACGTTAGGAATTTACATTCACACGTACACACATATACGTGAAAACCCATGTCCGTGTATACACGCATGCATACACCTATATACACTTTTATCTATCTTCCTATCCATTTTATCGAACTGTGGGGAAGAGAAGTCATTAAAATAGTCATTATTGAATTCATACAAACGATTAACCTTTTTTAAGCTTTAGCATAGCAGGGAATTGTTTCAGGTTTCAGTAGTGAATATTAGTAAATGGGATCAGCTCACGAGTAAGTACTTATAGCTCTTACAATATAATTCGCCTTGAAGATATTTGTTACCACAGACACTGATGTAACCATTATTTATGCTTCCGGGGAGAAACAAAAATTCTATCTATTTTAAAGTCGAAATATTTAAAGATTAATAATCGAACTGTCGAGCACCGTGAACTAATGGGTATAAGTCTGAAACTCAATATATATAATGGTATGAATAGCAGTTATGAAAGCTGAGACTATTTTAGCGATGTAAAATAAAACTATCAGAACTATGAAATATAAAACTATGAAGACTATGAGAGGAAGAAATGCAACTGTGAAACATGAAACTAAAGCAATTTTGAAATATGGTCATTTTTTCTCGTAGAATATAATTATTTCTGACAATTTATCTCTAATGCAAACTCGTTGAAATATTTGCAAGGAGTCGGTATAATGTGCTCAGAGAGTGACCCTGCAATACTTCATATTCAGCATCTCTATAAACTTAATATTCAGCAGAGAGAGCAAAATGAAATCCCTCCCTCCATTCCCCTTCTCTCTCTCTCTCTCTCTCTCTCTCTCTCTATATATATATATATATATATATATATAT
>NC_068981.1:16676621-16683887 GCF_001194135.2 Octopus bimaculoides
ATATATATATATATATATATATATATATATACAAACAACTATATATTTGATTCCCGACAGTGCATTGTGTCCTTGAGCAAGACACTTGATTTCACATTGCTCCAATCCACTCAGCTGGCAAAAATGAGTTGTATTTGTATTTCAAATAACCACCATTATGACATACTGTGACACGCTGAATTTCCCCGAGATTCACTCGAGGTCACGCGTATCTGTGCAATGCTCATCCACTTTCCTATTAATTTGACGAACAGGCTGTTCCGTTGATCTGATCAAATAAAAACCTCGTCGTGATCGACGGAGAGCCATTTTGTTTTATACTGTATGTAAAAAAGAAACTTTACTTTCTCTCGATTTCTAAATTAACATATTCCATGAATTTCCTTTAGATTGTATCTATTTCATCTTTAATGATATTTCTCACTTCATAAAATGTTTAAGTAATAAATCATAAGCTATGTTATGTTGGCGATTTCTAAGAAGAATGAAATAGGATTAGTATGGCACATGATTATAAATGACTAGAAATTTTAAGAACTTCATAATAAGAAAACAGAAAACATTTTGTTTCAATTTTTGTTTACGATTCCTTAATTTCAATTTCAAATTTCTAATCCTGCCTCATATTACGTCGAAATGATTATCTACTTTGCAATAGCTGTGACCGCTAGGAAAATCGTGAGTGTTATTAATAGCTTGATGAGAATTACAATTCACAAGAGTCCATTTGATCAGTATTTCATGTCCTTTAATACAGTACTTTTAATCAGGTTAGTGGAAGTAGATTTTACATAATGAGTATCGTATCAAACATATATTTAATAATAAGCTTCTCAAAAACCCTTCGATATGCACGTGTTCATATATACACATATTCGCTTAGACATCTACAATTCAAAGTTACTTAGTATCTCTGTTTCCTCAACCCATGATATCCGACCAACATTGAAAACCATTAAAAACATGAAAGAAAATCAGTTTCCAGTTACTATACAGCAAGCAACTAGTTATTATACACTAAACATACCATAACAACAATATAATATTTAATATCATTACTGCCAATGGTATTCCAGGTTTTCAATGTATTTATATATTTCTTTGTGAATCGTGTATTTTGCAGAGAATTTGTTTCAAGTAGGAATTGAATATTTCTTGTTAGTCGTGCTATGTAAGTAGCTTCAAACACATTGCAGGTTGTAGCCTCCGGATCGGATACGTGGGTGCTTATGTAAAATCTTGTAACAAAATTTTAGTCCTATATAATACGCACATATTTGCTTATGTGTGTTTGTGGATGCGATTTTGATTGTGTTAATGTATGCATATGTACATTCAGCAGTGCCACAGCATCACCACAGCCCATGGCTGAAACTGATAAAGCAATAATAGAACAAAACATACATATACATGTCAACAAAGAGAAAAGAACAAGTACATAATACTGAATGTAGTGTGACATTATTTAGTAGTAATTCAATCTTGGCACAAATATTTATTCCGAGATTTTTTATGTCGATCTTTTGACAATTTTGCAAAAAAAAGAACGTAAATCTTATGACAAAATGACTATATATTTGAAATATTTGAAATGGAATAACAATGACCTTAGTAATTCATGATGTAAGTGTTGCTTCAAAAAGGGGCGCATGTTTGGCACTTAGCACTGTAAAGTTAAGTATGATTTATGCAAAGAAACGTGACACACACTCATTTATATATATTTATACATATATTCATATATAATATTTACGAAGGTCGTTACTTCGACGCTTCGCAGACTCTAAATTACTTTGGTTTACATGTCTTTTATATAATCCTTTGTGGTTCTTCTTCAAGAATCAACGTAACTGCAATGTAGTTGTGGCTTAATAATGTGTTTTTGTGCAATATAAAGAAATAGCTTTACGGATATTTGGGTTGGCGAACAATTGCTTTGTAACGAAAATGTCTTTCACCTCTCCTTCTCTTTCTCCTTTATCTCCTAATACCACCACCATATTCTGCTATTTCTTCATGCTCACTACAAGCTTTTTTTTTTCCGCCCGCCCAATTAATCCATCCAAAAAGGTATTCGTTTTTTATCTTAAAGTTCCCCCAAAGTTACACTATTAATCCATACCTATTCTGTCGGTCCATTGTTCTTTCCTACAAGATGAGCACCAAAGTAATTTAGAGAAACTATCGAACCAATAATTCGAAACAATTCTCAAATTTTTCCATCTAATAATATTGTGCTATTCTATTGAATATAGGAGGTGTGCTCAAAAGTATACGATCTTTGGGGATAAAAGAACACTTTATTACATTTCACAAGTTTTATTTAATCACCTTGAAAGTACTCTACTTGAGAGTTCACATACTGCTCCCAGAAGTTCTGCCATTGCTGGTAACACCCTAGGAATACCTTCTCTAGAATGCTATGGAGCTCTGCTATCGCTTTTCTCATAATTTTCTCTATCGACTCAAATCGCTTCCATTTTAGCGTGGTTTTCAATTTGAAGAAGAGCCAGAGTCAAGCAGTACTAAGTCAGGGGAGTAGAGAGCCTGTCGATGAAGTGGTGCGTTGTTCTTGACAGGAAACTTTGGATTCTGTGGGCTGAATGAGCGGGCGTATTGTCATAGTGAGGTTGCCAATTTTTCGCCGTCCGCACGTCCGGCTGATTTTGACGCACCGTATCACGAAGGAGACGTATACATTTCTGATTGTATTCCTTATTGACTGTTTAGCTTTGTGGTGCGTACTCTTGATGCACAATACCACCGGAATCATGCAACAGGTCAACGTTACCTCCACAATGTTTCGAACCTGTTGTACTTTGGGCCTTCGGAATAACGGATGCTTCCATTGCGTGGACTTGAAATTGGTTTCCGGGTCGTAACCTCAAACCTATCTCATCACCAGAGATGATGGTATTTTTGAAGTCTGGGTGAAGGTTTGCCTATCTCAGCATGTCCTCAGCGATTCCAATGCAGAGTTACTTCTGCTGCTTTACCAACAACCTGGGGATGAATTTTGCCGACACACTCAGCATGCACAACGCCTTCGTTAAAATGGAAGGCACTGATCCTGTAATTATTCCCATTTCGCGAGTAATTTCCTAGATTGTTACACCAACCCTTCTGAATTGACTCTTTGTTTCGACTTATTGATGGTCTACCAGAGCGTGTCTCACTGTCCACTTAGGTGCAGCCATGTATGAAGCGGTTGTATCACTTCTTGATCTGAGCTTTGCCCGTGGCATCATCGCCAAGGGCCTGCTGAATCTACCGGATGCGTTGAACTTCAGTTTCATCAAACTCCTGGCAAAACTTGATGCAATATCTCTGCTCCATAAGTTCGATGAAAACGAAAATTCGACGATCGTGCACTATACATCTATACTCTAGGCTTAACAGCCGGGAACTAACACGGCCTGTCGGTGCGAAAGGTTCCGCACATGCGCAGGAAAGGTGACATCATCTTCCAACTGAAGGGCTTTACTCACACGACATTTGTCTTGGCGATAAAAATAAACTCGGATATTTTTTTTAATACGCCTTGTAAGTTTGTTTTTTTTCTGTCGATATATACGGTGTAATCTTTCGATATAATAACAGGGTTATTTTATATGTAATTTTACATTACAAAATATCAATAATATATTATATACGCACATATATACTAATATGTGTTTTGAAAATAGTATATTACCAAAGCAAACAAAATACTTCATTGCTATTATACGTTATTGAAATTGACTATAAATACTCTTTCTCATTATCCCACAGCGAAACATGTCACTAATTATCCGATGTTATAGTTTCAGTAACTTAAATCAACTATTTATAGTTACGATATAATGATTTTAAGAATATCTTCCATAAAGAAGATTTTAACTATGATCATTTAATCCGTTGTTATCTTAAAATAATAAGAATAATTTCTTATTTAAACAAATCGTGTAGCACAGATTTCAACGAATACACTAAATTTATAATGAGTTTGTATGCGGATCAACCATTGGGATTTAATCTCTACAGTAACTGCTTCTACCAAAATCCAGACTTGTATAGAAAGACGTGAGTAGAATTTCCTTTGAAGCTTCTTACATAGCTTATATAGCTATGTGAACACAAAAATTGCGTAAAACCACGAATATAAATCGCGGTGAATTGTTACTGTAGAAGTAAAATTTAATGCAATAGCTGAAGGCTTTTACGAGGCAGTTTCAGTAAGATAAGCAACACTCTAGGTTAATGTAGTTACAGGCGTTGGAATATAATATAATATAATATCGCTGTGAGGGAGTATTCTGAAATAAAAATATAGATTATATGTATAGCATGTTTAAGTTTATAGCAACTTAATTTCTGTTAAAATGTTTTTGGTATCTTTTCAGGACGAGCAAAGAAATTAACTAGAAGTTTAGTTTTAAGCCTAGAAACATTTAATACGTAATACTTATAATAATTGTTTGGGATTTATACAAAAGACAGCAATTTTGTTGATAGATACATTGATCCCAGGACAAGCACTTTACTTTATCGACCTCGAAGTGATGAAAAACAAATTTTGCCTTGGCAGGATTTCAATTATGGATGTAAAGAGTCGGAGAGAAACTACCACTACATATTTTGCCCAATGAACACCATTGAATGCGGCCTCATCTGAAGATAACATTTTATGATCACGATTTCTTAAAGTAGTAGGTTGGTGTAATTTAAATCCATACGAATATAAAGTAGTCGTGTATACTGAAATTGGTATCGTCTGTGATATATTATCTGACTTCTCTAAACAACTCTTCTTTTCTTTCAAATCAGTTTAACTCATAACTGTTCATGTTAGGCGAAACCGTAAAGCAATCATTTCTATAGAAAACTACTCGCCAGGCAGGAAACCATTTATGATCTTCTTCATAAAACTTACTTATTTAATCTTTTAGATACTTTTTTTTATACATATATTCACCATTTCCTCTATCGTTTATTTTATTTTTAAAATTCTTTCAATTTATTTTGTATTTATTTTATTTTGAATACTATGTTACTCTCTACTCTCTGTAATTTTATGTTTAACTCGTGTATTCAATGTTGTCGTTTTTTACGTTTTCTTTTCTTTTCAAAAGAAATATTCTAGAAAATAGTTTAATCTAAGAACTTTGCTTTTCAGCTGCAACGTATTCTTTTCAGTCGTAGTATATAAGTTAGTTGACAGTCAAACAAAACAACTTCGATAAAAGGCTACTGCTGCTGCTGCTACTACTACTACTACTACTACTACTACTACTACTACTACTCTTATTATTATTACTACAACTACTACTAGTACCGTAATCGGAGACACTGTTGTAGCCACAACTACACATGTCTGCTGACTGAAGTATTGCATATCACGAGATACTCCGAGTAGCAACATGGAGACTCGTCAGAATCAAATCTTGGTACAAGATCAGCACTTCCTGCGAGTAGGTAAGTCGATTATATCGACTCCAGTGCTAGACTGGTACGTCTTTCCTTATTTTTCTACTCTAAGCACAAGGGGGATGGGTCAGTCGATTAGATCGAACCTAGAATGCAAATGGTACTTAATTTATCGACCTCGAAAGGATGGAATGCAAAGTCGACCTCGGCGGAATTTGAACTCAGAACGTAAAGACAGAAGAATTACCGCTAAATATTTCACCAGGTAGGCTAACTATTAAGTCATCTCGCAGCCTTGAAATATCTATATATTCTTTTCTACTCTTGGCACAAAGCCTGACATTTTGGAGGAGGCAGCCAGTCTATTAGATCGACCCCATAATGCAACTGGTACTTAAATTATCGACCCCGAGTGGATGAAAGAGAAAGTCGACCTCGACGGAATTTGAACTCAGAACGTAACGGCAGACGAAATACCGCTAAGCATTTCGCCCGGCGCGCTAACGATTCTGCCAGCTCGCCGCCTTAGACTGCTACTTATTTCTATCGACCTCGAAAGGATGAAAGGTAAAGTTGACTTCGGCGGAATTTGAACTCAGAACGTGAAGCCAGGCGAAATGCCGCTAAGTATTTCACCAGGCAGGCTAACTATCAAGTCAGCTCGCCGCCTTGAAATATCTATACATTACAACAATAGTTTATTCTTACCTACCTACCTTTTGCATAACGCTGAAAGAAATAACACAAATATAGATGTAAAAGAGAGAGAGAGAGAGAGAGAGAGAGAGAGAGAGAGAGAGAGAGAGAGAGAAGAAATGAGAGTGAGAGATAGAGATAGAAATGCATGAAAGGGACAGAGGTGAAAGCGAAGTGAGTAGAAACTTAAAAATGAAAACAGAGGACACGAAAGACTATCGAGATCTGGCAAAGTCATTGTCGTCCCCGATTTTTTGGTTAGCTGATTCACATTTTCTTATTTTAAACACACGACCCTCTGATCTCTCTCCCTCTCATTCTCTCTGCTTCTCTCTCTCTCACACACACGCTCTATCCTTTTTTTGTTTCTCTCTCTCTCTCTTTCTCATTTTGTTTCCTCGTCTCTCTCCCTCTCTCTCTATCTTACTCCTCTTCTGTCTCTACAATTGTTTGAATTGTTCTTGAACTGAATTTTAGCATGTAAAATCATTTCGACTCCAAAACAGGAAGTGCATGTCAATATGTATCAAGCGTATGTGTCAAAGTGTCTGCGAGTATGCGTGTGTCTGTGTATGTCTGTAAATATAATATAAATAAATAAATATACATGTGTGTGTGTGTGTGTGTGTGTGTGTGTGTGTGTGTGTGTGTGTGTGTGTGCGTTAAAGGCTACGACAGAATAAGTAAATAACTTCAGACACAGTCGTATCTCGCAGTTATAAATGCTGTAAGGTAATGTTCGCTATTATATCAATAAAAGTAAATAAATGAATTATTGTATTCATATATTTTTATTCATTTAGTATTTGCAGGTTACTGAATTGCGACCATTCGCGAGCATCGCTTTCAAGGACTCGGTGGAGCATATAAAGTTTCGGACATATTTCATCCATGTGAATTTGTCGAACCAGTCAAACAAAACTGGTTTTAAAACTGTATAAAATAATAAACACACTTGTACCCGAACGCCCACTCACACACATGGTCGCAATTCAGATCTCAAAGGATTATTGTATATGTATATATATTTATATATATTTACATATATTTACATGCATTTTTATTTAGATCGATAGATAGATAGATAGATAGATAGATAGATAGATAGATAGATAGATGGATAGATAGCTATATATATATATGTATGTATGTATACATATATAT
>NC_068981.1:16684002-16686952 GCF_001194135.2 Octopus bimaculoides
ATATATATATATATATATATACTGGTTAGTTATAATATACTAAAATAGTAAAAACCGCTGTTACCAAAGCATGGCTGTAGTGCAATAACTGAAATTTTTAGAGGAATAAACGAATTAAAGAATAATAGCATTATATATATATGTATGTATGTATTAGTCACCGCCGACATGGAGGGTATTAGAGGATGTAGACAAGAAAAGAATGACAGAGAAATGTACGGAGGGTGGAAGGATTAATGAAGATTGTGAAGGAAAATAGACGAGGCAGGGGTTTAAATTTAGTTACTACGCTAATCAAATTAGATTAAGTTTCTATTTCCCTGACTCTTTCCTCCTCGGACTTGCCTCGCTGACTGTCCAGTTTAATGACCAATCAGATTATTGAGCGGTCACTTTATTGACCGAGCGTGATTTAGCCAATCGTTTGTCTATTGCCCACATTTCCGGGCAATCATCGTTATTTCTTCTATTTAATCCAATGCTCTTACAACCCCTTATCTTTCCATCCCTTACTAGACTCTCTCTAGGAATCTATTTCATCTAACCGTATTTCCCTTCGCTACTTCCTGTCAGTTATCTGCAGTACATGGTTTTGTCTCTTCTCATCATCCATACACACAAGATAACTGAGACAACATTACATTTCAACTATTTCTATTTTCTTTCATTTTAGTTTTGACAGGGTTATATTCATATGCATTCTATCAAACTCCATCTCCTCTACCTGTCCTGGTCATTCAACCCCACCACATCTCTGTGTTACTCTCCTGTGTATACAGTACATTAGTTACACTTTAAACAGAATATAGAATTTGACATATTTATGCAGGGATATACCGCAGGAGATTATTGCAATTCCAGTATTCACATACGAATATATATTATTATCATTGTGTTTCTGGAACACATCATAGCTTATTGATGGTTATATTCATAATCACTAAACAAATATATACATACATATATAGATGCACATAATTTCCCTTAACATACATTCACTCTCAGAAATATATACACAATAAAGGCGTATACATATAAGTATGTATGTATATATATATATATATATATATATATATATATATATACAGTGACACATATGTCACTTGTCTCTGTTTTTAATACATCCACGCAATACAAACTAATTTAATCTCTCTTTCCCTCTCGTACACTTACATAAATATATGTATAAATGTAAACGGCTCTCTCCTCCCCCTTTCTCTCTCTCTCTCTCTCTCTCTCTCTCTCTCTCTCTCTCTCTCTTTCTCTCTCTCTCTCTCTGTATATATGCAAGAACGTAAAAAATAGTACAAAGTGTATAGTAACAACTGTCCATAGGAACGTGACTCTACATGAGAAATGTTTGTACGGAGAAATCGTACATTAATTCATGGTAAAACACGCGCCCTAATATTTATAAGCTTTCCTATGTTTCTGCGTTTCCTAATCACTTTACATTCCAAATATGACAATTCAATTGATTGCCAAAGTTTCACTCACAAACAACCTCGTTTGGCTTGTTTTTAAAAGCTCATTTAATCTTATTGAAACGACAACAATTCTTTCTCACTCAAACAATGTTTACAACGCAGATTTGAGAGAAAAAATTCATACAGAGAAGGAACAGCACGATTACGAATAGACAATGGAGAATTTTCTTTAAAAAATCTTCATACGCATGAAGACAGATGTATAAGCAATTTACTTTAAGCTTTCTTAAATATATGAGTACAGGCGTGGATGTGGTTGTGTGGTAAGAAGCTTGTTTCTGAACCACATGGTCCCGAGTGCAGTCCCAGTGCGTAGCACTTTAAACAAGTGTCTTCTGCTAAGCTTTGGGCAGACCAAAGCCTTGTGAGTAGATTTGGTAGACGGAAACTGAAAGAAGCTCATCGCATGTGGTAAGAAAATTGTTTCTCAACCACATGGTCTCGAGTGCAGTCCCAGTGCGTAGCATTTTAATCAATTGTCTTCTGCTAAGCTTTGAGCAACCTTGTGAGTGGATCTGGTCGACGGAAACTGAAAGAAGCTCATCGCATAAATACAAGTGTGTTTGTCCGTGCGTGCGTGTGTGTTTGTTCCCTATCACCGCTTGATATGTTTACGTCCCTGTAACGTAGAGATTTGGCAAAATGAGACCGATAGAATAAGTGCCAGACTTCACAAAATAATTTTTAAATAAGTCCTGAGATCGATAAATTCGTCCCCAAATCCTTGAAGGCGGTGCCCCAACATGGCCGTAGTCTAGTGACTGAAGCATGTGAAACAGTGGTTCCCAAAGTGGGCAGTATTTCCCCTATGGGGGCGGTGGAAAGTGGAGCGAAAATGGGTAGCAATTCAAATAAAAAAAATAATGGGTACATTAGGTTAAGTTTGTGCTGGTTAGTTTGGGTGGGGGTGCTAGGAACGTGGCCTGGGTATCAAGAGGGCCGCAGCCCGAAAAAGTTTGGGATCCACTGCAGTAAAAGACAGAGCTAGAATTAAATTCTAGAGTAGTTCCCTATCAGGTCAAACTAAATCGAAGGGCAAGTGTTACTGTATGGTTCAGTTGGACATTAGCAGTATAGGCTAAAGTGTTCAAAGGAAAATTACCAAGAAGACAGCTATAACTTTAGTGAGATTAAGGCAATTGTAAAAGAGGAAGAATTCGTATGATTGTTTTGGGGATTAAAAGCGTTGATAGAACCATCAAAATCTTTAAAACATTAGTAACTTATTTTCGGTGAACTCCTAACAACAAAAGTTTGGATGTCATTGATATATTGGAGTATAGGAAGGAATTAAATCTCAGAAGTATCGAGCAATTTTCCTGAGGTCAATTCGATACTGAACTGGATATGCTAGTAGTAGTAGTAGTAGTAGTAGTAGTAGTAGTAGTAGTAGTAGTAGTAGTAGTAGTAGTAGTAGTGGTGGTGGTGGTGGTGGTGGTGGTGGTGGTGGTGGTGGTGGTAGC
>NC_068981.1:16688522-16691991 GCF_001194135.2 Octopus bimaculoides
ATCTTAGTGGAATAGTGGAAAGAAGCTCAGTGGAGTTCATTTAGCACTGTCGCCTTTATGTCGAATAAAACAAAATAAATCGACACAAACTAAATATATAAAAGTATAATATGCCAAAGCATTTTCTAGTGATCTAAAATTGCTTCTTAAATCAGACAAGTGTGAGCTAAGCTGTATGTCGATACACTTTCTTTCATGCTGTGTGTTATGGATCAGACAATTCTTAACATTTATCAAGCTAACAACAGAATGCTATTAAGTCACCCGCATGTGAACTAACAACTACTTTGACTATAGCTATATTTTAAGAAACTTTCGAAGAAATTTATAAGCGAGGATATAACTGTTTCCTCTAACAGTTTAACAGTTTCATACTTAGGCGGTGTTGCCAAAACAACTGGTTTAAATGCATCAAATTTAATTCTGTTTTAGAATTATATGATTTAAACTTGTAAATATGATATTTATGGATATTGATTTTCTATTGTAATATTTTTTATTCCTGTTCTTTCGTGCTTCAGTAGTTTCAAAAATATACATGCATGGATATATGCATACTATATATATATATATATATATATATATATATATATATATATACATGTATATATATATATATGTATGTATGTATGTATATATATACATATATATATATTTATGTATGTATATATATATATATATATATGTGTGTGTGTGTATGTATGTATTCAGTGTATTTATTATACTTAAAAGCATATATATACATATATTCAAAATTACAGCTAGTAAGAGACATTATTTATTTGTTTCCGGTCACTTGTTATTTATTCTAATTCTGGAGAATTATACTTTGAAATGATGGCTGTCAACGTTTCTGATAAATCGGAGATTGTCTGATCTGTTCGCCTCTAAATACTATTGGGTCATTTCTGGAAAAACGAGATATTCATTCGTACTTCGTCATAAGTCTTTATCTACGTCTGCCATGGAGAATATTTCTCTGCTATCGCATTTCTGTCTTTGCTGTCTCCATATATGCTTGTATTTGTGCTTTCGTCGTTTTGTTGTTTTACTGAGATTAAACCCGCTCCCCGCCCTAGATATATCGCAACAAGAAATGTTCCATAATACAGTGATTGTATCCTGTAATCGATAATCTCTGGCAGCTACTTAATCTCAAGTGATGCATTAGAACAATAAATCAGTATTTGCAGCCAAACTCTTGGCTGGAAGTATTTCCTAAATAACAATTACTATAATGATACTTATGATAGATGGCGCATGTGGTGGAAAACAACTAAGTGATGGCCGAGATGTACAACAGCGGCATGATTTTTGATAAACGATATCCCTCGGTGTATCCATTGCGTGTAAAAGAAAAAATATTCTGTAAATCAAGACAATTATCCGGTTTCGCTTTCCCTTTCAAAATAATTTCATATGCATTGGTTATTTTCTTAGATTGGCAAGGCGGCGAGGTGGCAGACTCATTAGCACCTCGGCCAAAATGTCTAACGCCATTTCTTCCGCCATTACGCTCTGAATCCAAATTCCACCGAGGTCGACTTTGCCTTTCATACTTTCGGACTTGATACTGATGTGTCGACGCCTCCAAGCGAAGAAGTAGGATCGCCCAAGACATATAAATAGAGCTAGTCTAGCCGTGGTAGAGGAGTTGAGTGAGTGTTGAGTAGCTGACGAGGAGCAGTCAAGTAGCGGTTGAGTAGAGATTATCCGAAGGTGCTAGGTAGCAGTAGTTTGAGGCATAACAGTTGGATACGGGGGATCGATATAATAGACTTACCCTCCCTAGAAATTTCTTGCCTTGTGCCAAACTTTGAAGCTAATTTTCTTGGATTGGCAAGGCGACGAGCTAGCAGAATCGTCAACCAGCCGGACAAAATGCGTAGTGGCATTTCTTCCGACTTCACATATGGAGTAAAATTCTCTGGATGTCATCTTTGCCTTTCATCCTATTGGGGTCGATTACACAAGAACCGGAGTCGATGTAATTGATTTACCTTTTACTCCGAAATTGCTGGCCTTGTACCAAAATTTGAAACCAATTTTGTTAGATTGGCTAATTAATCAGAGCCTAGAATATAATGCGATGCAGTATCTTGTTGCAAGTTTTAACGTTCTGGGTTCAAAACACTTCGAGATCAAATTCTCTTTTAATCCACCACAAGGCGATAAAATTCAAGTAACGTGATCGATGTAATTAACTATTTCTTTATCCCATAAAACAAATCAGTTTTCATTTGTGTGCCTCAAATAACAAAATTTATCTCTTTTCTCTACGTTTGTTGAGTATAATACAGGGTGTCCACAAAGTCTGGGTACAAGAGGATTAATATATACTTTAAGATATTATTTCTTATATTTCTTATATTTGTGGACAGCCTGTAGATAATCTCTGAAATGGAGTCTGTTTGATAAGTAAATGCAACAACGAGTGTCAGCAACGAGTTCTAATTTTAGCCGAAGGCCATTAGTTTTAAAATGAGGGACATGCCGATTAGATCGCCCCTGGTACTTGATTAGCACTTATTTTATCGATTCCGATGGAATGAAAGGCAAAGTGGACCTCGTAGGAATGTGAAGTAAGAATGTAAAGAGCAAATGAAAGACATTTAGGCAGTTTATCCGACGTACTCGTTATTTTGCCAGCTCGCTGACATTTAGTATCAATAATTTTATCTAATTTTGACGATAAAAGTAGGTCGATTATATTTACTCCAGTATTTGACGGGTACTTAATTTATCGACCACGAAATAATGGAAGGCAAAGGTGACCTCAGCAGAATTTCGACTCAGAAACTAAAAGTCAGATGAAAGGCTGCTACGCATTTTGTCCGACCTGCAAATGATTCTGTCAGCTCACAGCATTATCTAGCATCAATAATGAAAATTATTCCAGTCGAAATCGGAAGACTAATTTTACTGCTGTTATTAATAAAATGATGCTTTTATAGTAAACAGAATATAATTAAATATTAGTGATAGTATTATTAACATTCTGATGTGATAGCTAACAGCAGCAGTTTAGCTAATAAGCTGTTGAAATTTTTACAATTTCCATGAATAACTAATCGCTAACTAATATTGTACGCACTGTCTTTGAAATGAGACGTGAACAATAGGTTAGTTAGGTTTATAGAATTTCGATGAGAACCACGATGTTTTAACTAACGTATATTATACATACATACATGCATACACACACGCACACACACACACTCTCTCTCTCTCTCTCTATATATATATATATATATATATATATATATACCTGGAAAATCGGTGTGTGTTAGTTTGTGGCTTTGTTAGCTAACTCTTCCTGCATCGTTTTATTCATTATGATGAAACTTGACACGTGAGTAGAATTCATGTCTGGAAACCTCGACATATACTTAGATTGCTGAAAAATTCGATAATACGGCCCCTGGAAGGGAACTTTATATCTACATTTTCCATGACGAAAAATACAGGT
>NC_068981.1:16692034-16707594 GCF_001194135.2 Octopus bimaculoides
ATATATATATATATATATATATATATATATACATATATATACACACATTACATTATATTATTATTATCTGTATGTGTATACGTATGTATAATATGTGTACATATACAAGTGTGGTGTTTTAGGTATGATTAACTCAAAGAAAGTGGTCGCTTATTATATATTACTGTGGATAAGAGAATGTCTACTGCTTAGTTTCATTTCAGGCGAGAATTCTTAGGCAGAAGAGACCCTGACAGCCGGAAACTATGTGTGGGTCACTGAAAATTCTTGCAATAAACAAAATGATATATACATGCATGCATATACATCATACATACATACACACACACAGACACATACACAGATAGGTAAATGTGTGTGTGTATATGTGTGTGTGTGTGTGTGCGTGTGTGTGTGTGAGTGTGTGCGTGCGTGCGTTTGAGACAGGTTCCTCTAACGAGTCTACGAAGCATTAAGTTGCATGGGTTTGATTCAAACTGTTTTTGAAACCTGATATTTTTGTGGTAAGTAAAATAGAAAAAAAAATGCATAATCGGCACAGTATGTCTCGCTGATAACAGGATCGAAGAGGAAGAAGAAGAAAAACTGAACAGTTGTGATGAATTGAAGTAGGAAATACGCAGGTTGTGGGCAATGAAGATGGCGGACGTGATACCAGTTGTGGCAGCTACGAGAGTCAAACATAAAGGTTATCCCTATTGTCACCGGAGCATTGAGTTCAATACCACCTAATCTGAAAAAAAAAACATCTGAAAGCGTTAGAGATACCCTACAATCTAGATGTATTGCAAAAGTCGGTATCACTTGGAACTGCACGCATATTTCGTAAAGTACTGTTTGTTTGAGGTCTTTGTTGTGACTTGAGAAATAGTACAAACCCCCGGTAGACACAGTATCTTCAATCAACAACCTCAAGATATTGAATGCTGTGCGATGTGTATAATAATAATAATAATAATAATAATAATAATAATAATAATGATAATAATAATAATAATAATAATAATAATAATAATAATAATGATGATGATGATGATGACGATAATAATAATAATAATTTTAACCTTCCATATGTTCATATATTTATGATTATCTAACGCTCATATATTGAGGATTATCTCAAGTACAAGACAACCCTCACATATTTATGATTACCTCAATTACAAGACAAAAGCCGAAACTAACCAACATTTAATAATACCACACAGTAGTAGGGGCAAAGTTGGCAGATTTAAATAAATGACTGTTCTACTGTCGCCATGGCTACAAAGGTTAGCCACAACGATACAGGTGGTAACTAAAGATGAGCAATGTGGTAATAGCAAGGTTAAATTAATTGTAATGGTATTAATGGCAAGGTCGACAATAGTGGCAGAGACCACAACCGTCACATCTACCACAATACAGGGCTCAATACTAATAATTTTAACGTAGCACAAATGTCTAACGAAGGGAAAAGGAAAGGAGATCCAGACTGGGGTCGAAAAGTCCTCCACTGGCACAAACTCTTCTCCAAATACGAACCTGGATGGTCACTTGAACGGCTAAACTGCCCCAACTAGAGCCCTTCAAATCCACCACCACATCCACCACAGAAAGAAAAATGTAAGAGGATCAAATGGACCCCATAAGAGTATACAGAAGCAATATACGCCTATTACCATGCATGAGGCAGGCTACCTAAAGAGAAACACAACGCACACTCCTATCAAACATGGTGAACACGAAATCAAGACAGCAGACTATATTTGGACGAAATCAAATTAGCAAATGTTAGGAGAGGTATCTTCAGAAATTAAAGACTCACAGATAATGAAATAACTGCGATCAAACATGCAGCGGAAATGGCCTAAATATAAGATGGAAAGGAAATAAAGAACCAGACGAAGAGAGAAAGTCCCCATGAGTCTCAGTTGAAAGATTACCATTTTGCCAGAACACGCAAACGTCTGGAGAAATAAGTTGTAATTAACTTGATAAAGATAGCGAGGAAAGTGGTAAAGAAACGATATTTGAAGACTACAAATCTACTGAAGAACATAGAGAGTCTATGATTGAACTGAAGCAGGAAGTACTGAATAAGCTTGCAGTCGTAAGACACGCCAATATACGTGATAGAGACATAGTTCATAAACTCTCAAATACAATCCAAAGTAGAAAACCAATTGAAATTGGAAACTACGTAACAAAAGAAATTATACAAGAATTAAAACCAGATCTCACTGAATTGAATGAAATTATTTACGCAGCTACTAAGAAAATTTAAACCAGTTGTATGCCTCTGAATAAATAAAGAAATACAAACCCGAGAAGAGTTCCAAACTGGAAAAGTAAAATTGAAAAAGTGATTGAAATAATGAGAGGTGAAATATCAATATTGAATGAACGAATCTGTGGAAACAATGTAAAAACCAGAAAAGGAAGAACGATGAAGAGAAAACATAGACTCTCACCAAGAGAACTACTTTCAGCAAAAGAAACACTGCAATAAAAATCCGAGCAAAGGTTCAAAGAATACGAAGATTGAGAAGAGAAATAAATTTAACAAGCAAAATAAGCTGTTCACATCCAATGCGAAAACATTCTACAGAGAAATAGGGACGAGAAAATAACCGTTGAAAACCCCGCCCCCGCCATGGAAGAAGTTGCAAACGTCTGGTAAAATATCTGGAGTAATGAAAAGACTGATAATAAAAATGCAGACTGGGTTACACGAACAGATGGATCCTACCAAAACTTACGAGAACAAGCATGGAAAGACGTCACAATAGCAGACCTAAGGGTGACACTCACGAAGGCTCATAAGTGGAAATCTTCTGGTAATGATAGGGTGCCAAATTTCTGGTTCGCCTCACTCCTGTGTGCACACGAAAAGTTAGTCCAGTTATTCCATGAAATTATAGGAGATCCTACGAAAACACCTGATTGATTAGCAAGATGTATTACTTACCTACTTCCGAAAAGTAATGAAACCAAATTTCCCCAAAACTAGCGATCCTTAACATGTCTGTCTACCGCGTATAAAGTTTTAACATCCATCCTCGTGGGAAAAAACATACAAATTTATGGAACAGAACAATATTTTCCCGGTTAAACAAAAAGGGTGCCGACGAGGCTCATATGAATGCAAAGACCAACTCTTAATCAATCGCATGATCCTTGAGAACTGTCATAACAAGCGCAGAAATCTCAGTTCTGCATGAATTAATTATAAAAAGGCCTTCGACAGCACACCGCATCGACGTATTTTGAAATGACTGGATATCTTCAAAATTTTTCCTGTGCTTTCAAAATTCCTGAAGCACCACATGTCAATGTAGAAAACCAATCTGTATTATTATCAACTGCAGCATTTTCGAAGGTGACTCACTTTCACCTTTAATTTTCTGCATAGCATTAATACCCCTTACAAGTGAACTCAACAGAACAGGGTATGGCTATAAAATTGGCGACAAGAAAATAAGTCATCTATTTTATATGGATAACTTAAAACTCTATGGCAAAGACGATAATGAGCTTGAAGGACTATTACGTACTGTGAAAGCATTCAGTGATGACATTGGGATGGAACTGGTCCTTGATAAATGTGCCAAGGCAACTTTCCAGGACGGGAAACTGAAGACCTTACTTCCAGTGGGTTGGATGCTGACATAGCTATAAAAGAACTCGAGCAGGAACTCACAAATACCTCGGAATAAATTATGGCTCTGACATTTAGCATGCAAGTATGAAAGAGGAGATCAGGAAGGAGTGTTACAGGAAAGTTCCAGCAGTCCTAAAATCCGTGTTAAATGCATGTAACAAGGTGTTAGCTACAAATTCGTTAGCAGTTCTGGTTGTTATTTACATGAACGAAATAAGGAAGATTGACAAGAAAACCTTTAAGATGCTAACTTTCAGCAAGTTGCACCACCCAAAGGCAGACGCACATCGTCTTTACCTATCCAGAGCCCAAGGAGGTCGAGGCTTGAACCAATTTGAAATCTCGTACAAAACCACGACAATTGGACTGGAAAATATCTTGAAACATCTAACGACTGGATGCTAAAGCTCGTTGAAAACCGTGAAATACGCCAAAAGCTACCTTCTGTTACGAAGGAGAGCAAATGTGAGTTTATGCATAATACCTAGGTTGAAGTGCATGAGGGAAGTGTAGCAACTGTAGTTGCAGAGTAGGTGAAATCAATTGAACAATTGGCTGATAGGTGGGAACAAAAAAAAACATCTGTATGGCAAATATGTGGCCCGTAACAAACAAGCTGATGTAGACCAGGAGCTCAAAGCGAAAGGCAGAAAGCGAACACTTTATCTTTTCTGCACAAGATCAGATGTTATTGACGCGGAATTATCAAGCCAACGTGATGAAAAATGGTGTAGACTCAAAGTGCCGGTACTGCAACGATGGGATTGAAACCGTGAACTGCCTAATCTTTGTAAGGTTTTAGTGCCTGCAGAGTACACATCAAGACATATCAGAGTTGACCAATATCTACATTGGATAATGTGTCAGTATTAATAAATCATAACTGCTGACAAATGGTACAAACACCACTCTGAGGCTGTAATTGAGGTAGAAAATATAATTATTCTTTAGGGCTTCCCAGTATGTACAAATCGGACCATCAAGGCGAATAAAACAAATATTGTTGTGAAACATCAAAATAATAAAGTCTGTTTATTGATTGACATGAGCATACCCTGTGATCATAATATCTCCGCAAAAGAATTTGATAAGCTCAAAAGATATAAATATCTACTAATCGAAATCGAAAAGATGTGGCATCTCAAGACGGTTACAATACCAGTGATTGTAGGAGTGTTCAAAAAAGGAAGTCAAAATTATTTAAGAATGATCCCTGGCTTACCATCCATGCAGGAAGTGCAAAAGATTGTCTTAAGGGGTATTTCACACGTTTTGCCAAATGCATTGTCGTTGTAAATTGTCTTTCCTTTTCCTCCTTTATTTTATTTATCTACTTTTCTATTTTGTATTTTTTTCCTTTTCCTCTCTGTCTTCCTCATTTCTCTATCACATGACTCTGTAAATGAACAATCTCGTGTGTTTGTTTTAATGGCCTACCGATGTAGGTTTCTCTGACCTAGGTGTCGAAAATGATAATAATAATAATGAATGCTCTGATGCAGTACCAGGCAGTGGCTCTCATAGCTTCTGATCTTAATTGACTGGATGTGTTATCATGTACATTTTTTTTGTCTTTGTATTAAAGTCGGGCTACAGCAAATATTCTGCTCAATACCACAGATATGCTTGACCTTAACACGTTGAGAAGGTCCCTTAGTGGCTGACAATATGTGCATCTCTGATCACGAGCAGAAGTAGTGGGGGAGCATCATAGTCATGTGTTGAGAGGAATTCTTTGGGGTTTGGATAATTCACCTTTGGTAGCATGGGCGTTTTGTTCAACATCCTTAAACAATCCTTATTCAGGGATTTTTTGATCAGGATAGGCTACTCGACCGGAAGAAAATTCTAACTTGGCCCCAACTGCTAGGTCACGCGCTGCTTACTTTCATATGAGAGATCATTTTGTCGCGTACACATGGCTGTGGTGCATGTGCCTGGTGTACCCTTATCGAATGGGTAGTCATGATGGGTATACTGGGCTTCGTATATTTCACCCAAGCGTCACTTTGATGGCATGCACTGCTTTCTCACTCAACAATAATAATAATAATAATAATAATAATAATAATAATAATAATAATAATAATAATGATGATAATAATAATAATAATAATAATGATGATAATAATAATAATAATAATAATAATAATAGACACATACATACATACATACATACGTACATACATACATACATACATACATACATACGTACATACATACATACATAGATTTTATGCAATACATTCAATATGGTGATTACACTAATGCGTAGTATAAATGATTTATCTACAAGTATATGGAAGCAAAATTCACTAAGAAGTACGCTTGTTAATTAATATTAAATCAAATGTCACGTAGGAAGTATATGATAGTTAATTCCGTTGTTACTCGGAGTTTCTGTACACCTAGAGTCGATCGACGAGCGTCGAGATTGTCTTATTCCTCAGTTAATTCCCTCCTAATGAATACTCAAAACTGATACACTCACACATGGATATATGTACGCATGCATGCGTGTATGTATGTGCGTGTATCGGTTTGTTTGTTTGTTTGTTTGTTTGTTTGTTTGTTTGTTTGTTTGTGTGCGTGTGGTCGTTTGTGTGTCTGCGTCTGTGTGCGTGCTGTGTTCGTAGATGTATAAATTGAGAGCTATTTCGCTGCATTATTTATACTTTGCAGTGGTGAAGATTGTGTTGGATGTTATTAGCTGTTAGAAGGTGAAAAAAAGAAAATGTCACAAGATTTAATGTCAATAATGGGAGTTAATGTACTAATATTAATCTTGATAGTATTTACTTAAGGTAAATAGTGTGACCATAATTCTCTAATGGAATAAATCCATTATCATTGGGTCAATGGCATCAGATAATCTTGTTAGTGAAGCGGTTTTAGGTAGATTACTGTTCGCTATATTAAAAATTCTCATTGTTGACCTTCCATGAACAAGCATGTCTACTCTTATCATGAAATACCACCGCTGAGTGTGACGCTACACGGTTACTCGACCACTCAGAAATAACAGCCAAATATTGTATGAATATCTATTTCTACTACTATTATCTAATGCTGCGTATAAGAGAGCTTCTTCATGGTCACAAGATCTCCTAGATATAACAGCCAAATACATTTCAATATGCCGTTTGTCGACTTCGGGGTGTTGATTTCTTCTTAGGTAATGTGTTACGAGATGTATGGCGTCTGAAACGAAAGTAGGAGTATATGGTGCATTGACATTGTTCATAGATTTTCTCGATCAGAGATAATCTAGGAGTTACACCAGCAATACGAATAATGTATGGAAACCACATTAATGGTCCCTATACAACGCATTAATTTCAAACTTCTTATTTCAAAACAATCCAAAATAAGGAGACAAAGTACCATAGCTGGTAGAGTGCAAGACTTTAAACGCATTAGGGTATACTTTTTTGTTCAGCCTCATTTTGAAATCAAACCCTTCGATGGTCGATTTGCAGCTCAACTTTCTGAAGCCTAAAAATTCTTATAGGTTTTACAATAGTAAATTCAATAAAACATTCAGTTCCATGGATATTTGATGACATTTTCCCATGTGCGAAATCACCATTCCTTAACGTGCAGGATTGTTTTCTCGCTGTCATTTTAGAATCAATAGATATCTTATGTCGAAAGGCTTTCCCTGCATCTTACTGTGACGGTAAAATTCCTGATTCCAGATGCTGTGATTGTTGGATCTACTTTCATTTTGTTCATTGTTGATCAATAAGATATGTACCAGTTAAATACTTAGGTCGCAGTAGTAATAATTTGCCTTAGTATACATCCACTTTCTTAAACGTGTGACAATTTGTCAATAACAGAACTCAATATTTACTCAGTCCTAATTCACGGTAGGTGTATTAGTCTGTTCGATTTTAAAACTATTTCAAATATTTAAAGATCAGTGCCTACGATTAAATTCAATTATCGCGATCTGTGAAAGAAGAACTAATAATGTACACCGTATCAATTGTTGTTGTTGTTGTTGTTGGCGCTCCGTCGCTTATGACGTCGAGGGTTCCGGTTGATCCGATCAACGGAACAACCTGCTCGTGAAATTAACGTGCAAGTGACTGAGCACTCCACAGATACGTGTACCCTTAACGTAGTTCTCGGGGATATTCAGCGTGACACATTGTGACAAGGCTGGCCCTTTGAAATACAGACACAACAGAAACAGGAAGTAAGAGTGAGAGAAAGTTGTGGTGAAAGTGTACAGCAGGGTTCACCACCATCCCCTGCCGGAGCCTCGTGGAGCTTTAGGTGTTTTCGCTCAATAAACACTCACAACGCCTGGTCTGGGAATCGATACGGCGATCGTAGGACCGCGAGTCCGCTGCCCTAACCACTGGGCCATTGCGCCTCCACACGGTATCAATTATATTGATAATAATGCTTCTTGTTAACAAATAAAAGCCTCAAGGTTAGAATTAGCAGTCAACTTTATTATTTCACATCTAATTTGTCTTACATAACGGATGAATTTCATTTAAGTCGTTATTATCCACAAAGGCATGAACATCTCAACGTCCAGTTTTAGTAATGTATAACTGATGCTTCGTATCATTGTACCTCGGCATTAGAGAATTGTTAGTTATTGTTGCAGGTTCTATTGTTGTTGCCTTTTGCGTTCGTTCTTGATAAACTTAGACTCATCAATGACCTTTTACGAAATCTCATTAGTGCTTTGAAATTAGACATAATTGTGGAAGTAAAAGAAACCAAAACACTAATTCTTCGATTCTTACTTCTGAAATTATTTCTCCGATATTCTTTCCCGACTTCCTTTGTTTTTTTTTTCTTTTTTTTTCTTTTATTTTACGAAATATTTATTGAATAGGAATCGATTTTGCAATATTCATTTAAAGTTCTCTTCACATATAATTCTGCTCAATATTTTCGGAAAATATTCAGCTAATTCAATTGAAAACAAAATTGCTTCCGAGTGGAAAACTGTAAACTTAACAACTCTTCAGCATTCTCTCTTACATGGTTCAGCATCAATTCAATATTTTCTGACTCGATATTACAAACTGTTATCATTTGCTACATACGCACTCTTATTTTCTTCACACATACACACACAGGTACGCACACACACACACTCTCTCTATCTTTCTTTCTCTTTCTCTTTGTTTCTCTTTCTCTCTCTCTCCCTCTCTCTCTCTCCCTCTCTCTCTCTCCCTCTCTCTTACACACACACACACACACGCGCGCACACACACACTCACACGCTTATAAACTAAAAGAAAATGACTTTGTTTACTTCATACCTTTATCCGTTTGCAGACATTACTGTGATGTTAAAATACGAAAAAAAAAAGAGTAAAAAAAAAACAATACAAATAGAAGCGACGGAAAAATACAGAGAGATATTAGATGTGGTTGTTTGTTATAGTAGGTTAAAAAGAATGTAATTATTTACGCTAATGAAATTAGATAATTTACTATGTATTTGATTCTGTTCTCTGACTTTTTTCACTGACTGGTCATTGCAATATATCTCGTCAGTTCATTAAGTGGCCATTCACATCGTTAATGCTCCACTGAATAGTTTGAAATGTTTTGTTGTTTTTTCTTATTCTTCTTCACCTACAACTACGGTTTACTATTTTGTGGACTATGACGTGATGAAACCTAGAAATTTTGCGGTAGGTTTCATATTTTCTCACTCATTAACGAAGTAAATGAAATCACTTCAAATAAAATAACGAGAACGTTCTACACTTCACTGATTGTCAAAGACTAATAATGAGTTTGATGAGAGGTCTTTTTTCAAGTAGAGTAGGAAGATAAGTGGAACAAATTTAAACTTTCCCGAATTAGAATATACAATTTATAATGTACAGGGTAAACTAAAATCCTTTCGAAATATCTACATCAGAATTGCTCTATGAACGATAATATTTTTACATTGATTGTGGAGGAATCTGGACGAGGATAAATGCACTAATATTGAAAGTACATCTATGTCGACAAATTATATATCTGCAGAGCAAAGGAAATCTAATATTTAGTCGTAGACTTTTTAAAGGGTTTTAATATACTTGGGTGGGTTTACGACTAATTTATTAAATATGGAAGTAAAGGAGAGATGTATAACTAGTATCTGAATGTTCATCTCAGGAGATCAATGTCATTGATGCCTAATCTGTGTAGCATTGCGTTTTGTAAAATGGTGCGCATGAATCAATTTTAAAATGTTGCAACTCTACAAATAAATGACTAGATTTGCATCTTGAGTTTTCTTAGAAAGTAAGAGGTACTATTTTAAAGACGATAGGACGAGGAAAGCTGTATGTAGCTAATTAGTCACGGACGTTGTAGTCACGGACGTTGTAGTCACGGACGTTGTAGTCACGGACGTTGTAGTCACGGGCGTTGTAGTCACGGACGTTGTAGTCACGGACGTTGTAGTCACGACAGAAAGAGCAGTCATGAAAAAACGTCATCTCTGTAAAGTTGTGGTTGAGTTTAATTAAACTTTAATAACCAGTTAGTTACATAACGTTTTGTGCCTACTAACTTCCATATTTGTTTCATATCTGTGAGGAACACTACAATGGAATCATTAGTTAAGCTCTGCAGTGGCCAGTAACTAAAACGTGGGGGATATTTTCTCACTGCCTAAATTTGTGTTCAACTTTAGATACGGGTTGGTACCAAAGAGTTCATGGACTAGTTATGTTTAATACATATCATACACATGATTTATTGTGCTTCAGGGAGGTTCATATTTGTCTTCATTATACATCAAGATAGTGTACAGCAATAAAATTTTCATGATGACGTACTACAATTTAAATTCCTTGATAGTGCAACGCAATTCTTTTTTCTGAATGGTATAGTGTGAAATATTTAACTTGATGAAGCCGTCAATGTATTGGTGCTGCCGAAAGAACATCTTACTCTATCCTATTTGGAGGATGTGTTCAGAATCTCTATGTCAACGGGTTATACTTATAATAAGGTTATGGTTGAAGTTTGGTATAAAGTTAAGTCAGAATTCAGCAAAGTCAGACATGATAATCATTGGGTGTAACCCTAATTTTGAAATTGAAACGATAGAAGAGCTTGGCAAAGACAGAATCTAAGCCAATGGGGCATTATTTGCATGGAAATTTCATCATTGGTCGCTTTTTATGATTGGAGAGATTGATTAAGATTTTTTTGACAATACGTAAATAACAGTGAAAACCATTAAAAGATGAATTAATATCAGGAAGTTGAAGACAAAACGTAGAGGAAATGCCATCACATTCTCTGTTGGTGTGGAACTTAAAAGTTGTTTTAATTTAAAGATTGATTCCTGGAGGATTATGAAAAACTGATAGAGACCCAAGATAATAGAATGCAACAAACGAAATATTGTGATTAATTCGAATGTTAATGAGTTTGTAGATCAAGTGATGTACAAAATCTATTTCTGCTTTCCTGATGATTGATTGAAGCATTAAAGCTAGTAATAGATATGCTCCATTTGCCAGTGGCTGTGGCTGGTATCTTCTCCAAAGGATGTAAAGAGATTGCTCTTTAACTGTAGATCTTAAATGGTGCTACAACTGGAGCATTAGGACTTGTAAGCTTTGCCTTTGTGAGGGATGCTGGAGAATCATACCTAAGAGAGTAGCGATCACAAGCTTTGATGACTTACATTCATCAGATACCTGGCACATTTTCTGCATCAGTCAGCATATAACTGACAGGGCTGTGTTCAGTACTATGGCCTGCTATACAAGAGAGTAAATTTCGTGTTATGCGGCAAAATCATGAGAGGAGTTGTCCATCATAAAACAGTCGTCAGATGTTTTATCTGAGGAGTGAGCAGAAGTTGAAATCGAGCAAGAAAGTGGTTAGTTGTGTTTGAAAACTCTGTTTCAGGTATGTGCACGGGTACATAGGCATTGATCTACAGGTACTTAACAATGGCAAACGATTTACTTTCATTAATGGCGGGCAGTTGTGTAGTAAATTCAACGAGAATGATGAGAAAGAGAAAGGTGAGGTGAATTAAATGTCTTCAATGCTTCATGAAATAGGATCAAATGACAGCTGATATTTGGTGTCGTTCAGTAGGAGGTGTAAAAATGAAATGCATTTAGCGCAATGAATTAAAGAAATTTCCAAACTAACTGGAAATTATCCAAGTTCTGAGTTGTAAGATAAATGCATTCATTTCGCTCTAATGTAACTTCTTATCGTAGTGTTGTTGTTTTTTGTTTGTTTCTTTGTTTGTTTGTTTTGCTGTTGTTTTTACTTATATGCAGCCCTAGTCTCTCGGTACTACTTTTGTTTATTGTTTTGGAAATACGAATAAATAAATAAATAAATAAATTTTTCCACATACTTTTAGATGTATGAGAATAGAGTACCAAGTAGTAAAAGATGTCCATTTTGCATACTTGCATGTTTAGCTTTCATTCCAGAAGGTTCCAGAACTGGCAGAGTCGTTTAAGACATCGTGCCGTATACTACAAAATTAAAAAATTAAAAAGAAATGATGTTCTGGCATTAAAAAGAAATTCGATCTCACAGACTCTATGCGTTCTAGATGATCTGTTCAGTTCGATGACAATTATTAGAACGAAATCATTCAAAAGGGTCCGCGCCGATACTCTGTGGAATTGGCCCAGAAGATGTGACTTCCATGATACAATCGTCCGCCACCTTCACTCGAAGGATAAGTCACAAAAACTTGGTACTTGAGTACAACGAAAGAGACAACCTTCAGCACTCTCTCACCCTGTCAGGTACTCACTCAACTCCAGGATACTCATGGATACAAGCAAAGATTTATTTATCTCATCGTCACTGGCGATGAAAAACGGTGGGTTTTTTTGGGTTTTTTTGTCAATATGAAGCAGAGGAAATAATGTCCTGTGAAGTAGGTAAAACCTCGAGTCAAGCAACCTCTATATTCTCATAAGAAAATGATTTGCATTTTTGTGGAATAGGGAAGGGCTAATCCTCTACGAAATGCTTGAAAAACAGCACACAGTCAATGCACAGCATTATATTCAGAAAATGCACCGCTCAGCGAGGCAATGTCGCTCATACTATCCGACCAGCGATATAGCATGTGTTTTCACGACAATGCTCACCCCTACCCACCATCTTTAATATGAACAAAAATGCTGTTCAAGAGCTCGGTTTGGTAGTCCTACAACGTTTCTGTATTTTCTGATATAGCATCTGAAGATTATTACCTTGTTTGCTCGTTCGCCAGAAGTGTACGAGGCATTGCATACAGTAACGACGTGGAGCTGAAATCGTGACTCGATGACGTTTTCGAGACAAGACTCAGGGATTTCCATTGTCAAGACATTGACAAGCTAGGAGAACTTGACAAGAAATCACGAGCAATTGTTGATGAAAAATGAGGATTAAAATAAACAGGAAAGAAAACAAATTTATCTGACAACCTAATAAGAGATAAAAGTGGGACAAAGAACTGAGTCTACATAAGGATAGAATATTCTTTCAAGAAAGAAATCCGGACATGTTGGGTTTAGATTAAGTAACAAGGATAGGTTAGAAATGGAAGAGTAAAGATTTATTTCAGACCGAAGTATGCAAGTTAGGCGTTTTACATATTTCAATCAGGAAAGTAAGAATGAAGAAGTTATCCCCAAAACGGAAATCTGATCCAAGAGCTTTCAGCAGAATGGACCCTTCTAAAGGCACCTAAGAAGCAAATTGCTGATGCTAAACCGTTTGACGGATCGAGTTAACTACTCATACTAGGTATGGCGAAATCATAGGGCAAACAAAAGCAACAGCTACGTCAAGATTACACTACCTCATTCTACACATATGCGTTGATAATTTTTTTTATCGACCTTGAAAGGATGAAATGCAAAGATAACTTCAATGAGATTTGATCCTGAGCGCAGAGGTTCGCAACAAATACTAAGAGTTACTTTATTCAATGCTCAAAATATTCTGTTTGTGTGTAGTTGGATGTGTGCATGTGTATTAGTGTGCGTGTACGAGTGTGTGTGTGTGTGTGTGTGTGTGTGTGTGTGTGTGTGTGTGTGTGTGTGTGTGTGTGTGTGTGTTCCTGTGTGTGCGAATAGGGTTAGGTTTGAGCGAAGTCCATAGATATATATGAAGAGGGTGGAAAATTGTCCAGTGTTGCAGTAGGTAGGTCTATGTTATTTGATGTCATTCATTTTTCTAGAATAAATCAAATAAGATTACACTGGAGTGTTCCAATAAAATTCAATTGATTCAGCCATTCAGACAGATGATATCTGAGCTGAAGTTAATCTAAAGAAATTATTCTTGGAAATCGAATTCTTTCGAAGCAAAGAAATCAAAATAAATCATTATAGAGTGGAAAAGGTCATCTGATTCAGTAAGATAATATCATATTTTTAGATACGTAGGACTTAAATATGTTCTGAAAATCGGCGTTTAGAGCGTTAAGGGAAAATGGAATGGTTTTCGCATAGCATCGATGCATAAAGTATTACATACTTTTGATTCGAATACGTCAAATACGACTATCTACCTTGTGTCTAAATTGTTATGCATATATCAATATTTATGAGCGAAGGACACACATAAACATATAATATGCATATATGTAAATATATACTCATTCATGTATGAATGTATATACATATATATGTAGGTATATATGCAGGGTATATAGGAAGAAAGCGATATAGAGGGAAACATTGGTAGATACTCATGTATGAGTGAATATATTACCACTTGAACTGGACTTTATTGCCTTTGTATATAGTTGAAACACATTAAACTGCAATGTTTCGGGTGCAAGATATACTCATTGAATTTCGATATAATTGCATAAGATGTTTTAATTTAGCGTATTTATGTGTCTATGTATTTGTCTATATACATATATATATATACATACACACTTATATATACATATATATGTGTATATATACGTATGTATATATATATATATAAATGTGCTTGTGTGTGTACTTGTATGTACGTATGTATGCAGCTATGTACGCACATGAATGTGACTGCTCGTGTATGTAGGAGTAATTGGTTATCACGCTTGAGATGTATGCATATGTACTGTGTTCATTCTGTGTTTATAGATGAGTATATATTGCTTGTTGTTCTATCATTCTAGGTTTCACTTCACATAACTTGATATCGTATACATAATATATATGATAGCAAGTTATCTGATGTGAAACCCCAAATGATACTACGTATAGAGATGGTGTTACCAGACAGATCCCCTTGCCTCCTACTACTAATGCGCGTGGTCATATGTTAGTAGTAGCTAATGCATCCATAAAGGTGGTGGGCCGCAAGAATAGTTAGCACGCCGGTCAAAATGCTTAGTACTATTACTTCCGGCACCTTAAATTGTGAATAAAAATCCCAGTTAGTCAACCTTACTTTTCGATTGATAATGGAACCATTATTCAAAGCAGAGTTCCAGGAATAAACACGCAGATAGCAACGTACGTATATCTTTACTTGCATGTACACACACACATATATATATATGTGTGTTTGTATATATCTCTTTCTCTTTCTCTTTTACTTGTTTCAGTCATTTAACTGCGGACATGCTGGAGCACCGCCTTTAGTCGAGGAAATTGACCCTAGGACTTATTCTTTGTAAGCCTAGTACTTATTCTATCGATCTCTTTTGCCGAACCGCTAAGTTACGGGGACGTAAACACACCAGCATCAGTTGTCAAGCGATATTGGGGGGGGGGGACACAGACACACAAACATATACACACACTTACATAGATATATATACATATGTACGACAGGCTTCTTTCAGTTTCTGTCAACGAAATCCAATCACAAGGCTTTGGTCGGTCCGAGGCTATAGTAGAAGACACTTGCCGAAGGTTCTACGCAGTGGGAATGAACCCGGAACCATGTGGTT
>NC_068981.1:16708294-16710387 GCF_001194135.2 Octopus bimaculoides
TAATACTTCATTTAGAGAATTAACATTGCTTGTTTTCACCTTTTCAATATCAGTGAAGAATTTCACTGGAAAAGAACATATAAGGTTTGCCAGGTTTTTGTCTCTCTCACCAAGGTCATCAGCTGTCGAACGCCGACGAAGGGAAATAACCCTGAAATCCGGATACGTTCGTGCTGCTGGTCGAGGTGAGAGGGATAACTCCCTTGGCAAACAGGACACAGTCGTGTGTCGATAAGCCAGCTGGAGGAGATGTCCTCCTGGGGCTAAAAGCAACAGTAACATCCACCCCTAGGGGTCAGCCACACTTAAGTGGCAATATACTACACTTTATATATATATATATATATATATAACGCAAGTTACACACATACACACACAGGCATTTATATGCATAAATATGTATGCATATATCAGTTACTGTACGGTATTTTGTCTAATGTTCTGAAGGGTCTTCTCTTCCGCCAACTTCCTTTCAAATCACATCCTGCCATCTTGAAAAGAAGAAACTCTTGAGATAAAATTCTCTTACAAAGGCATTTGCCAGGTGAAAGATGAGATGCTCATGGCTAGAACGCCTTTGATAATAGATCCGGACAGCCTGAGCCCCAAGCGGGAGTTAAACAAAATCAAAGACACCATCAATCGACAAGATAGCACCAAATGGCGGCTTCTGTTGTAATTCTCTTGCCAACGAAAGGTCGCTGGTGTTATGCTTCTACCACTTAGGCTTTCCCGATTCACTCGATATTCTCTTCTCATCACTATTGTTGTGCTGCGTCTAATCTTTCAGGTTCCGAATTAATCATGTCTCCCAGTCCTTCTTTCACAGCACGTCCCTCTTTGGAATTCCTTTCCTGCTCATGGCATCCCTGTAGATATCAATTAGTGAATATTTAAGAGGAATATAAATGATATCAATTTCTCAGGTGTTTGGAAGACACCCCTCCAATAACAGCAAATAACATAATCACACATGCATCTATATTTAGATGATGATGATGATGATGGATAATGGTGATGGTGCTGGTGCTGGTGCTGGTGTTGGTGCTGATAGTGGCAATTATTTGTATCAAAAGATCATGGGGAAGAACGACAAGTCCCTGCGTGGCTATGTGAACTGGTCCTCGAATGACAGACTCTAGCACACTTCTGGAGAGAATGTGCAAATATGTAAGCTTCGGTTAAAAGGTGAGTGAAGAAGGTTTCATTATGACTCTTTCTTGGACGTTTATCATCTGCTACAGTTGCTGTGGCCGACTTATAATTGCTGACAGCCATCTAAATATCTGAATGTAATCTCACCACACCTCTCTCGGTCCTGCGAATCTATCCCGCCCTGTAGTGTGTATGTATGTATGCATGAAAAATCACTTAATACAGTTTTTATGTATAAACGGATTATTTTTTAAAAATTACATTTTAAAGAAAGTGCAGTGTCGACCCGTTCTGGTATTGGTGTAACTTTCAATGCCAAAATTTGGCACAATTCCTTTCAAGATCTTCCAGATGTATATTACTGCATACGTCTCCCGCCTTCGCTCCAGGGGTACAGTCTTAGCTGTTTCAGCCTTTCCCAGTAGCTGAGCTGTTGCAAAGAGACGATTTTTTGTGAAGCTTCGCTGGATTGCTTCAAGCTTCGCTGTTAATTTTACACTCTTTTACAATACTATCAATTTGCATGTTTGTGTTGTATTATATGAAGTTGTGGAGGCGCAATGGCTCAGTGTTTAGGGCAGCGGACTTGCGATCATAGGATCGCGGTTTCGATTCCCAGGCAGGGCGTTGTGAGTGTTTAGTGAGCGAAAACACCTAAAGCTCCACGGGGCTCCGGCAGGTAGGGGTGGTAGCGAACCCTGCTGTACTCTTTCACCACAACTTTCTCTCACTCTGCTTGTTTCTGTTGTGCTTGTAATTCAAAGGGTCAGCCTTGCCACACTGTGTCACGCTGAATATCACCGAGAACTACGTTAAGGGCACACATGTCTGTGGAGTGCTCAGCCACTTGCACGTTAATTTCACGAGCAGGCTGTTCCGTTGATCGGATCAATTGGAACCCTCGACGTCGTAAGCCACGGAGTGCCAACAACAATATG
>NC_068981.1:16711228-16715616 GCF_001194135.2 Octopus bimaculoides
TATATATATATATATCATACTTTGATAGGTTTCGGCCAGTATTGCAGCATTGGCTCAGGTCATGGCTAATTTAATAACACCACCTGGCAAAGTCATTTAAATCAGGAATCAGGCAGCATGGCCCACTCGAAGAGAGAAGTATTGTTTACGGAGACGTATCCGCGTGTAGGAGGTTTATCCAGGATGTTTTGAAGGAATTTGTCCAAAGATTTCAGAAACGCTGTCCGTTTCTGCTTTAATGTGTTTTGGGGTAATGCTAAAGAGAGCGGAGCCAACTGAGGTGAAATAATTGTGTTATAATGTTGTTATGTGATGCGAGAATGATTTATGGCGTGGCCAAATCTTAGGTTTATCTGAAAGGCGATGTCAACATCATTTGGGCAATGTTGATGGAATATTTTCCACATAATGCAGAAGATGTAGCACTCACAGCGGCGCTGGAGAGAATAAAGCTTGAGCTTTTCTAGTCGACTCCCAATAGTCAAACCCTGTCATGCTATCTATTTTTTTTGTAATTGACCCTGGAGGTGCTTCTATTTTCAGAATACTTTGTTTCATGTGGGGAGACCACAGTGGGCAACAGTATTCATGGTGGGAGTCTGGTAAAATTAGAGAAGGATAATCGTGTGGATATCTCTCGACTGGAAAGTTCTGAGAATCCAGGAGCACATTTTGCGGGCCATGTCAACTTTACTGTTTATATGAGCAGCCCAGCTTATGTTGTCCAAATTACTCCCAAATCTTTGATGTTCTTGGATACTATGAGAGTTTCACCTGAAGGAAGGCAGTATGGGAGTTTGAGGGTATCCTCTTTTTCGAAGTAGATCAACTCAAATTTGTCCTCATTCAGCAGCATATTATTCTTTTCCGCCCATTGGGTGACAGCCAGTAGATCTGACTGAAGGCAGGCCCGGTCACCCACTTCATTGATGACCTTCTGGATCTTGGAATTTTCTGCAAAGATTCTTATGTTACTGTGCTTGATGATGTCAGTAATGTCATTTATGTAGATGATGAAACAAAGTGGAACACCACTACTGACTTTGGCTGGGCTTGATTTTACTCATTTCAGTACATGTTGGGTTCTGCCTGTCAGGGAACACTTTATCCATTGTAGTAACTTTCCAGAGACACCAATGTTGGATAGTTTTTTCAAGTGGATCTTATGATCCATCCTGTCAAAGGCCCTGCTGAAATCAAGGTAGATGACATCAGTAATCGAGCCCTCTCCCAAAGCTCTCAAAATGTCATCAAGGTGATGCAGGAGCTGCGTTAGGCAGTTCCTTCCACTACATGTTAAATATGTTCAGCTGAATTGAGCAGAGGTGAAGCATATATGTCTTCAGACAACCAATTGCATGAGTCTGTAACCGAATCACGACGTACAAAAATATTGGGCGCATCAAATGTTGCCGTAATTCAAACAAGCTGTTGACTTCAATTGAAGAAGTTCTTCAGTTTGACTCATCTTAAAGCGATTTATGCTTCATGTACAATATGATGTCGGGTATATCAAGGAATCTACCGGTAAAACCGAGTTAAAATTTGCATCAAACATTGAATCAAACGCCGTCTTATATTCAACATTCTTTCATAGATAAAATGCCATTTCTCAGTTTGAAATTACCGCTTTTTTTATATGTTTCACATGGTATGCATTTATTAATGAAACGGCGGACTTATCTGAGAGGAAGGCGGGTTTTTCGCTATAGAACAATATGGCTGCCTAAATGATGGAATACTTGTTAAACAACAAGTAACTTTAGACAGCATCGGCTGATTAAATATAATTACACTCTACACAATGTATTGATTATTTTTTCCCTCGCTCGACATAAACGCATAAATATATCTCTCCATGTGTGTGTGGCAGTGAATACGTTTATGTGTGTGTGTGTGTGTGTGTGTGTGTGTGTATGTGTTGGTGTGTGTGTGTGTGTGTGCGTGTGTGTGTGTGTGCGTGTGTGTGTGTGTGTGTGTGTGTGTGTGTGTGCGTGTGCAAACAGACTCTCATATAATTGCGTGTTTGTACGTGTATGTGAAGCATGTATATATGTTTATGCATATATAAGCAGTAACAAAAAACGACTTCTTCCTCAGTTTTATGCTAAAAATTGTTTACCTACATCAATAAATCCAAATTTAATTCGAATGTATTGGACGCTAATAAGTTCCCATGTAGTTGCTATTGTCCATAGTTGCGTATTTATTTGTTGTTGCAGGAAGATAAACTAATTTTAGCCATCATATCTAATCCCTATAGACAGCCTTGTCGCAAGGGTAGAGATAGTTTAATGCACTGATCGGAGCTGATGTAATGAAAACGTTTTAACTTTGGCATATGTTGTTAGCATTTTACTTTATATGTTTGCAATAAATATTTTCCTATCCGAAACTCTAAACCATACATGCTGCTCTGGCAAATTCACTGTAAGCTAGTAAATGTTTACAAACCAATATACAATTTTATCGGGAAATTGACAGGAAAAGGAGCTTTCCAGTTCTACTTTAAATCAAAGACTGTCGCCAACGAAAGCCGAAACAAAGCTATGAATTTATTCAGCTATACGAGTAACTAATGTTTTTTAAAAAATGCATTTACTTTCACAATCGATAAATTTAGAAGAGAACGGTGACTCAATTGAAAAGTATCTGTAGATGGTTGTTATGGTTGCATGGAATGTATTCTTGTTATCTTTGTAATAAATCAAATATTTTCGTATTTGATGTAGGTAAATCGACAGTTTGTGTTACCATTGATTTAACTATATATTTCACTCACACTCACAGCTAAATTAACGTTTAAAATTATTGTAATTTCGGATTATCAATTCAAAATTAAAGGTCTCAGTCAATATGAAGAAACATAGGAGCAGCGATGAGGTATTTAGTTTTTACAGCATACAAACCAAGAGTTCAAATCAGTTGCACAATTTTCTGATCTTTCCGCTACTTACGTATCTATTACGAATATAAGTACCTCTGGGACTGTTACTCGTAATAAACTGACATTATATATATTCGAGGATTATACACCCTATAATGCACTCCACGATCGGGGTTAAGGGTAGGTATCGTAGCATCCAGAGATTTACATATTTCTAAGACAAAGAGAGAGGGACGATATGGTATCAAAACGTTCCTGGCTTAGTTACGTTTAATAAGAAAATAACTTAAAATCTCAGTCTTAGCATCATCGCCTTCGAAATAGCCACCTTGTGTAGCAATACACTGGTCCAAACGTTCGTGTCACTTTGGGAATCTGGCCTGCAAGTTGTTAAGTTGATAAGCAATGCATTGTGAACGTTTCCACTATTGACTACTGAAACGCACACATGTTGTCATTATAAGCGTAGAGAATTTCGATTAAAAATACAAGAGACTAGGTTACTATGCCACCACTCCATAAACCTGTGCTTGTATTCAACTGAAGAAGTACTATAATATTTATCCACAAACATATCGTTGCTGTTGTCTACATTGCCATATGTGATAGAGTACAGCGTATTGCGTGGATGTGAAGACTTTCTGTTAAAAGCACAGGAAAGTAGGTTACTACATCAGATAAGCCGTTCCATAGTCATGAGTTCGTAATCCACGGAAGAAGACCTATAATATTAATGCAAAAATTATATTGTTCTTTTTATGCTTTTGTGTACATTCCTATTTGAGATAGTCTACTGTGTTCTGTTAGATCGGACAGATCATTAAAAATTTTGTAACCGTCTTTAACATTTGTAACTGTGTTGAACAATGGTATGGCTATGACACAAAATGAAATAACCGAGAGTATAAAACAATATTAGTCTATAGCTGTCTAGCAATGGAATGTAGTCGATGGTTTAAGTGAAACAAGGCTGTTCTGTATTGGATATGACAGCAAAGAGATTACAAACAAGATAGCCTTTCTTTTCGATCTCCACAATGAAATGATATCGCAATTGTTCGCTGAAGAATAATTTTCCTTTGTAGAATTCAACACTGTCCCCCTAGGGGACTATTATCTTTTCTGAATTCCTTGAAATAGATTACAAGTAAGAAGTCAGTTATGTAACTTTATTCGATGTTGGGTTTTTTTTTTTTGGTTTTTTTTATATGTCTCTCTTTAACTCATTGTTTCGATTTCACTCACCCTTTCTTTCTCTTTCTCTCACTCTCGGAAAATATTCTATATTTTATGTTTTGCATTAATACAACCCTTGTAGTGAATAAACAAAAGATAATAATAATAATAATAATAATGATAATAATAACAATAAGAAGAAGGAGGAGGAGGAGGAGGACTAGGAGGAGGAGGGGTGGAGGCGGAGAAACATCATCATCATCATTCTTGGTCTTCACTCTTTCGTTGCGTGAATGTTCTCATTCACCAAGTCATTTCTTTTTTC
>NC_068981.1:16717044-16724426 GCF_001194135.2 Octopus bimaculoides
ATATATATATATATATATATATATACAGATGTTTATGCATGTATGTATGTATATATATATTATGTATTTATGTACGCATTTATGTACTATGCATATGGCTTCTACTATCGTAATAATGGTAATGATAATGCAAATAACAATAATTAGGATGATAATAATATTGAATGGAGATATGTGTGTGTGTGTGTGTGTGTGTTTAGACATATGTAAATGCACGCACAAATACATTCATATATACATGTATATATATCTATATATATATAAATATAGTAATCGCTCGACTGTCGCGGGTGTTACGTTCCGAAACCGCCCGCGATATTTGAACAGCAATATGGCGAGTGATTACTGTACATTGAAGTTATATACATGTGTATATGTGTTTTTGTGTGTGTGTACGTGTGTGTACGTGTATATCTGTGTGCGTTTGTGGTCTTTACACAGCACAATATATCTATAGCTCGTTCCATATAGAATACTGCATAGTACCGTTACCAAGTCTGAGGTAACATCCAAATATGCCTGTCTTGGAATGCATAACACAGTACACATTTAATAACAGCATAATACAGTTCCTATCCTTCAGTGCATGGCAAGCACAATTAACTCTGAAGCGTCAGCTACTGCTATCTAAGAATGGCTACCATCTTGTGGTATATAATTAATTCACTTCAATGTGTCGGTCGCTGTAACTCACAACGTCCCTAACATTAAATATGCATCACAAAGAATTATTCGTATCTTATATGCTTCCTCATAGTTCATTCTGTATTAAAGTCTCAAGTTACATTTTGTCCATGTTTTTCTCTAGAAAACGTTGACCTACAGGTGTTCAGGCTGGACATTATTTGCATTATGTCCCAAGTCGGAAGTAACTAAGAATATGAAATACAGCTATATGGCGGTGGTGTGTAATTGATATATAAGTTAAAGAACTTTTGTATTGGGTATGACAGCAATGAGATCACAAGCATATCGTTTTTCTTTCTCAGTCAACGGGAAGGTACTGCTCTCTCGCTCTCACAACTAATATTTAATCTCTCGTTTTATTTCCAGATACATAAGTATCAATAGTCGATTCCACGTAACTTATTGACTTGCAGTTATGAGTTCAATTCCAGCCAAGGAAAAGGATACACACAATAGACAGCGTCCTAACTAAAGCTGTATTTATATCGAAATGGCCTCGATATCAAGAAACCTATTGAGAGACATGAACCCAAATTAAATTGCTCTTAATTCCTTATGTTGAGGTTTAACTCTCAAATCCCTACACCTAATCTAGTTCGTCCTAGATTCATATAATTAACCCGATCATATCACGGCTATTACTACCTGTGTTATATTGTGTGTTTTATCCATGTTTCTACTGCAGTGGACTACTACTTCGATTTCATATTATTTGGCAATGGGAAGGCGGTGAACTGGCAGAAACTTTAGCACGCCGCGAGCAGAAATTTAGCAAGGCGGCGAGAGAACGTTAGCACGCTGGGCGAAATGATGCTTAGTGGTATTTCGTTCTGAGTTCAAATTCCGAAGACCTTGCAACCGAGTGGATTCCGTTAGAATCACCCAATGTCCCAAGTTGTAGTTTTAATTCGAGCGACCGAACTCTTGTATTTCACTAGAGTCGGCCCCAATGGGATTTGAACTAAACACGCAAAGAACTGAAACAAACACATCAAGACATATTTCCCAGAATTTTTATACTTCCACCAATCCACTATCCTGGATTTTTAGCTTTTCATCAACCCCGAAACTATAATAAACAAAGTTTAACGTGGCTTCAATTTTTGATTTTGAATCCCATAAAGATCAGTATTGCATTTCATTCTTCCGGAGTCGTTAACATATGAAGCTGCTGAGTGTTGGAATCTGTTTAATTTGATAAGAAATAAATATTCAAGGAAGAAAAAAAGAAAGGTATTAATCTATGACTAATATTGTTTTCGTTTTTTTTTCCCCTCGTAAACACAGGTGACAGCTCGCTTCATGATGGATTAAGTCATTTAGAGAAACTTCTGCTCCCAAGTGATACATATTTTATCCACCTCGAAAAAATGAAATAGTCAACATCGGTGGGATTTTCAGTTAGAAAGTAAAGAGACGCAAATAACTATCCCCGGGCATTTTGTCCAGCTCACTTCCGATTCTACCAATTCGCTGTCATTTGTGCAAGCTATAATTAATGTAACATGACCCGTTTGAAAGTGCCAACAACTAAACATGTGCGACATGTGCGCATAATGGCGAAAACATCTGACATGCACGCACGTTCACTGAGCTTATATTAAACAGTTGTATTTGCTTGCAGGTGGGTCCGTCTTTCAGCCGATTCCCTCATGAAATCAAACTGCCATCTTTGTTAACAGAGAACGTGAAGTCTTTGTTGGATATGAAGAATGAAAGAATTAGTGCTTATCAACTTCTTCGAAGTAACAAATGCATGAACAGAAAGGCAGAAGTAGAAAGGGATGTGATATCTTCCAGCAATTTTTATGAAAGTTAGATGAGTGTGCGGCAAATGACACAGGTAATTAAACCCACACCAATATTTGGTTGTAGACTATCACAAGAATCGGAGAACATATTTATTTTATTTTTGGTGTCCCAGGGTAATCGTCTGTTATATATGTGGTGTGTCCAGGATTACAGTATGTGGTTTCTCTTTCAAGAGTGGGAAACCCTATTTTCTTGGAAAGTTACTATTTGTAACTCTCTCAGATATTCAGTAACAGTACTCAACAGAAAAGATTGTTTTCCAACATAACATTGCAGTCCTGGTTTAGGACGAATGTTGCTGTAATTTAGTCCCAGGGGACATCGTCTCCAGATCGTATCGTATAGCCAGCTGGAGACGATTTCTCCTGGGGCTCAATTACAGCAATTCGTCCTACGTTCTTCCTAAACCAAGACTGCCATGTTATGTTGGCAAACAATCTTTATCTTTTTTCTTGTACTGTTATAACCTATTCATGTGTCTTCATTATTGCTGTGCTTACTTTTTTATTAGATGTAAATCGTTCACAAAACTCAAAAGACTAACATTGAGAAAAGCAACACTTTACGTGTCACTCAGTCTGAGGGTAAACAGCATAGTTCTGTAACACAGAAGGATCGTTCATTGCCGGAGCCTCTGATTAGAGAGAAATATAAGCTGAAACTTACCTACTCCTGCATTAGCGAAAAGGGAATAGATTTCTTTATGTTCCAAAGAAAGACGTTGGTAGCCCTGGCTGACGTGTTGAAAGATTTCTCCTCTATCGTCTGAGATTAAGTTTAATACCAGTTATTGTCGTCGTCGTCGTCGTCGTCGTCGCCGTGTCGTTTGTGTTGTTACTGAATAGAATTAACACACGTTTTAAACGAGCTTCTTCTGCGCTCCGGGATTTGACTGTGACAATGCGAGACTTTACACACTACCTCGGGAACAATTTCTTTATTTTGAGTACGTGCCAGGTAAGGATTTTAGTTACCTGTGGGTGTCTGCCTTCGAGATGTAAAGGTGGAACGAAAACACTGTCTCTTCTCTACTATACTTTTTTACGCTTTTACATGTTTCAGTCATTTGACTGCGGCCATACTGTAGCACCACCTTTAGTCGAGAAAATCGACCCCAGGACTTATTCTTCGTAAGCTTAGTACTTATTCTATCGGTTTCTTTTGCCGAACCGCTAAGTTACGGGGACATAAACACACCAGCATCGGTTGTCAAGCGATGATGGGGGAACAAACACACACACACAAACACACCCACACACACACACACACACACACACACACACATATATATATATATATATATATATATATATATATATATACGACGGGCTTCTTTCAGTTTCCGTCTACCAAATCCACTCACAAGGCTTTGGTCGGCCCGAGGCTATAGTTGAAGACACTTGCCCAAGGTGCCACGCAGTGGGACTGAACCCGGAACCATGTGGCTGGTAAGCAAGCTACTTACCACACAGCCACTCCTGTGCTTATATCTGTATAATAATAATAATAATAATAATAATAATAATAATAATAATAATAATAATAAAAATAATAATAATAATAATATCGAAAAATACCTTAGGAATGAGAACACAGATTCGAAATTTGCCGAAGACACCTGAGGAAGGCTGGAGAGTATATAAGCCGAAATGTTGTGTTAACAACAAACAAAATGAGGACAAATATCCGTCGAATGAAAATAATGTAAATAATGTACATAATTCCTCATCTTTTTAAGATAGAACTATATATTTGTTTTCACGTTTTGGTATTTTACGCCAAAATGTTTACACGAAACGCACCTTAGAACCGCCAAAATAATGCAAGAGCTAACAAAATAAATAAAATGGCAGCGCATAAACAAATTAACGACAGAATGGACATTTTCAACAAAAAGAAAAATAAAGAACATTTAAATAAACATTTTATAAAAAAAATTGAATTATTTCAAACAATTTAACCAATATTTTTGAACGAAATCAGTGACAATAACAACTACTATAAAGAGAGTTTCTCACTGAAAAATATGCCAGACAATGAATACAGTAACAATATTAGCGCGACCGGTTTCACTTCTGTTATTTCACACTCGGTGGTTTCCAAAATTGACAAAGTTACCTGAAAAACAGAATTGAATGGAAAAAGTTTGTAAAACCAGACAGTGTCTCTTTACTCCAGGGAATTTCAGGACTGAAAAAAAAGAAAAATACTATCATTCTTTCAAAACTGAATGACAAGGTTTCCACCTGACGTCGAAACAAATGATAGATGCACTAAATATCGGGAGACAGTTTCTCGATTGAGAGATGTAAAGATTATGGTACAGTTTGCTATAATTTCCGGTCCGAAAACTCGATCAAAACAGGCTGAAATATTTAGACACATCTCAGCCCATACTTAGCATTGGGACGCACGAATACAAGGGTAGAGACAAAGAACAATGGGAATGATGTTGGTCAGAGACTGGTTGCCACATGTGTATCACAATATGAGCAGGTTCAGCGATGTGATGAGGTGACATCTGGTTACGGACGACAACATGAGTTTGCAAGCTCTAACCAACTCCGAAGGCCGCCAAGTGACATTGGAGGTGTTCCTGCCCAGGTGGAGCTGCCCAGATAAGAAATGAGACTGATTGTGCAGAGTAAACCGGCTAGTTGATATACACGTGGTAATTTAAGCTTCTGCTGGTATGAGGAATTGGAAGGACTAGGATTTTGGATAAGAAAAGAAAGCAGCAGAGATCGGCTGAGGTAGAAACAAATTCCAGTTTTCAGAGTAATATTGTTCAGAGCTGCCAAAATGGCAATCTGAGTTCAGGTTCTGGAAACAAAAGACTAAGTATTTCGTTCTTCAACCGTATCTTACCCACACACACTATACCACCTTATGCTCTTGTTACGTGCCGGAGAAAAAAGAAAGGTGATTACCAAGGAAAAGTGATGAAAAAATGAGCCTCACTTCCTCAGTAAATTAGACGTAATACATAGAGATAGATAGATAGATAGATAGATAGACAGACAGAGATAACTAGATAGACTGACAGATTGGTACGTAAGAACAAGAAACTGCAGGAGGACAGAATTGTGAGGTGATTCTTCACACCGGAACCAACGGGTCACCCGTATGTGAGCAGGTACCCGAAATGCTTCGTATGTGTGCAGGTACCCGAAATGCTTCGTATGTTTTTCAAATTTATATTTAATATTTTTAATACTCATATTTTATATTCATTTTATTCATTTATTTATGCGCACTTTTCATGCCTAGCCATGCTCATGGGCCCGGTTTCCCGGTCTCTCTGGCGTATGTGTTTCCCCCCTCCCAGCTGGACGGGACACCAGTCCATCGCTGCGTTACTCAATAAACAGGAAGAAAGAGTGAGGGAAAGTTGGGGCGAAAGAGTACAACAAGGGTCGCCACCCCTACCTGCCGGAGCCTCGTGGAGCTTTAGGTGTTTTCGCTCAATAAACACACACAACGCCCGGTCTGGGAATCGAAACCGCGATCCTCCGACCGCGAGTCCGCTGGCCTAACCATTGCGCCTCCACATATTCATTTTACTTGTCTTAAAAATTTACTTCGTCTATCTTATAACTTTCTCACACCTTGCTTTTTTTATACGACTTTGTCTAACCAACAAGCACGTTGTAAATGTCATTGACTGTAATGTTCGTTGCATTGAATTGGATCCATTGAATACTTATAGCTAACAAAGAAATCATCATCATCATCATCATCATCATCAACTTCGGGCGGGGTGATTAGTTATTAGCATGGTACTTTATAAACTAGTACCAGTGAAGTACTATCCTATTATATAGACTATCCTATTCCACTCAACATTGTAGTCCTTGTGCCTAAATCAGAAACCGTCATCGTTATCATCATCATCACCGCCACAAGTGGAGAGTGGTGTGTGCAGAAGCGATGGCACGTTAGGTTAACAATATTGTATTATTTAATTACGGCTAGTTCAAATCCTACTAATTCAGTCTTTGTCTTTCTTCACTTGAGAGTGGATAAAAGTGTGTAGCGATGTGCCATTTCAATTAATTTTATGTCTTCCAATAAATAGGTAGCCTTAGACCGATGCAAGAAATCCTTATTAGTAACGACATATTACCGTAGATGAATCTTTATTTTTCGCCCATAGCATAGATCTGCTAATAACGTCTATTAATTCCTTCAAAACTTCATTCGAGAATGAAATCTCATCCATAAATAGCAGCATTCATTTTACTCTGTCTTGAATAGGTTTACGAAGAATCTTCTATGTGCTCGTTCAATCTATTACAATTAGCAACACAAAATACCACAAATCCCACCCGACCATTTTTTTGTAAAATGAAGAAGGGTATAAGCGAGGTCATGCGGTAAGAGGCTAGTTTCCCAAACGCATGGTTCCGGGTTCAATCCCACCGCGTGGCACCTTGGGCAAGTATGATACGTTAAAGCCTTCGATCCTAGGCCTACTTTGAGAGCTCCACGAGGACGTATATGTTTAACATATAGGACGTATAGATTCTGCTGTAGAAAAATCAACGCGACATAGCGGTCATTTTGCATTGCAGTTATAATTCACCTGATGGCTTTATTATACAGTTTCCATTTTAAAGACAGCGAGCCGGCAGAAACGTTAACACGCCGGGCGAAATGCTTAGCGGTATTTCGTCTGTCTTTACGTTCTGAGTCCAAATTCCGCCGAGGTCGACTTTGCCTTACATCTTTTCGAGATCGATAAATTAAGTACTAGTTGCGTACTGGCGTCGATCTAATCGACTTAATCCCTTTGTCTGTCCTTGTTTGTCCCCTCTACTTTTAGCCCCTTGTGGGCAGTAAAGAAATAAGAAACGTTAGCACGCCGGGCGAAATGCTTAGCG
>NC_068981.1:16724436-16725548 GCF_001194135.2 Octopus bimaculoides
GTAAAGAAATAAGAAACGTTAGCACGCCGGGCGAAATGCTTAGCGGTATTTCTTCTGCCGCTACGTTCTGAGTTCAAATTCCGCCGAGGTCGACTTTGCCTTTCATCGTTTCGGAGTCGATATATTATGCATCAGTTGCGTACTAGAGTTAATCTAATTAACTGGCTCCCTCCACAAAAATTTCGGGCCTTGTGCCTAAAGTAGAAACGATTACAGTATCTAAGTAACTTCATTTAGATGTTATGATTTCTTTATTGCCCACAAAGGGCTAAACATAGAGGGAACAAACAAGGACAGACGAACGTATTAAGTCGATTACTTCAACCCCCAGTGCGTAACTGGTACTTAACTTATCGACCCCGAAAGAATGAAAGGAAAAGTAGACCTCGGCGGAATTTGAACTCAGAACGTAACGGCAGACGCAATACCGCTAAGCATTTCGCCCAGCGTGCTAACGCTTCTGCCAGCTCGCCACCTTCATTTACATGTTATGGATCGTTCACGAGGATATAAAAAATGACGTTCTCAAACTCATGAGTCTGGGACCAACTGGTTGCGAAGTAAAGTTCCTAACCTTTCGGCCATATTACAACTTCTCGGAAGTATTACTCATGTAAAAGTATAATCTAATAATTGTTCATGACAGCCGTCCTTTATGTGGGCCGCTGTTTCTTTCGATCTCTCCCTTTCTTTCTCTCTTTCGCCATTTCTTCTGCTCCTTCTTTTCCTCCCTCTTTCTCTTTTTCCTTCCCTCTCAGTCTCTTTTCTTGGTATTGCCTTTGGTCTAGTTATTGGTAGATCGAAATGTAATAATTACTGGATAAATTACTGATCCGTTAACAATATTTGGAAAAAGGCTTGTTTACGTATGTGTGTTATTTACAGTGATGGCTAATATTCATGGATATACTGTGTAAAGTATCTTGGCAATAATTTCTTTCGAGAATTTTCTTGCTGCGATGAGAATTGATTTGCTGCGTATTGTATGACCGTATGTGTCACAAATGCCTGCAAGGAACACACTTACTCTTTATTTCTGAGAAAACGTGTGAGCGTATCTATCTATCTATCTATCTATCTATCTATCTATCTATATATATATATATATATAT
>NC_068981.1:16725886-16728386 GCF_001194135.2 Octopus bimaculoides
ATATATATATATATGCATACATATATTCAATGTATATATATATATGTATGTATGTATGTATATATATGTATGTATGTATGTATGTATCCCTTTGTCTGTCCTTGTTTTGAATATATATTTATATATATATATATACATGTATGTGCGTATGTGTGTGTGTGTGTGTGTATATATATATATATGCATATCCAATATATGTGTGCCTTTATGTATATGTGTGTGCGTATACATAAAATATTAAGTATATTTATTTGTGTGAGTGTATGTGCTTATACCAGTATGTAACTGCGGATGTATTTGAAGATATGTTCCATTGACCAGCTTAAGGAATAAGGTGTGTGTGTTTAAGTAAGCCTTTTATGCTAGTTTCAATTGTCTACATTGATATAGGAGGCCGGAATCGTTGCATGTTTGTGTTTAATTTATGTTGGAACTACCAATATCGATAAGTTATACCAGGATTCGTTCTACACATATTATATAGATTTTAACCTCTATATGTAAACCTTTATGTTTATTAACGTTCTTCCACACAACGACCACATTAGCACCGGTACATTGTATGGCTAGATGTTACCAATGCATATGGATCTGTTCCACACGCACTAGTTTAAGCAGTAATGGACTTCTTTGGGATTCCAGAAGATGTTCAACGAATGCTCATGTGTTACTACGACAACTTCAGGATGAGATTTACAGCGGGAAATTTCACAACGGAGTGGGAACGGCTTGAAGTAGGTATTGCAGCTGGATGCATGATATCAGTTATCTTGTTTGTGCTAGTCATGGAGATGTCACTAAGATCAACAAACTGTGAGAAATCTGTTACAAAGACACCATTAAGGGCTTTTATGGACGACGTGAACTGTATTATCAGAAGGTAGAGAAGCAGAAGATGGAACGTTAGAGCGGTTGGACGAACTAATAGGATGGATGAGGATGAAATTCAAAGCCAAAAAATCTCGAAGCGTGGCTTTCGTGAAAGGAGTCCAAAAAAGAAGTGAAATTGAGGATAGGAGACGAAGGTACCCCAATGGTGAAAGAACAACCAGTAAAGACTCTCGGCAGATAGTATAGAGATTTACTAAATGATAAGAAGCAAAGCAAAGAAACACACGATTTAGTGGAACAGGGACTAAAGACAATTGACAGAACAACATTAACGAGAAAATTCAAATGTTGGATTCTGCAATTTGGACTCTATCCAAGGATAATGTGGCCACTGCAAATGTACGGAATAGCCTCGAGTAGAGTAGAAAAGGATGGAACAAAGATGCAATGTGTTTATCAGAAACTGGCGTTGTCTTCCAAAACCACTTAGTACAACATGTCATGTCAATTCCAATTTCTCCGACATACTTCTCAAACCTGATAGTTAGTGCTCCCAGTGCCTTTACAGCCACTAAGATGATAGGTACTCTCTTCATTGTCCACATTCGAGCAATTTCGTTTTTTCGTAGCTTGTAGTTTTGAAGCTTTTCCACCTGTTTGTCTCACACGCGTGCGTTTTCATGTATGGCAATATCTATGATCTTGGTTTCCTTCTCCCTCCTCCTCTACAACAATATGCTTGTTCTTCGACCATTAATCTTGTATTCATTATTCTTGGTGACGCCTTCTGGTTTTATATTCGTAGGATTTCCGTGTTCTTTCAAGACCGTAATTCTCATACAATCTACAATGAATAAACTTAGCTACATTATCATGTCTCCTTTCTTATTCCTTTTGAGCCAATTTCCTACACTCACAATATGTGAGACTTCTTCATTTTTTATGCTATACTTCCTACAAAGGGACTACTTAATACTCTTATCTATTTGGGACTTGGTGTATTGTTGTTATTGTTCATCATGTTGTTGTTGTTATGGTGGTGGCTATTTATTTTTAATCTGCATGTTTGTTACTATCACTTGCCGAGACACACCCAGCGTTCTAGGGCGAGTAAAAGATGAGAGATGTTACAATATGAGTGAAAGCTTGGGGAGGTGAAGTGACAAGGCCAGTAGAGAAATATCTTCATGTAATACAACATAGACATTTAAATTGATAGGGTTTTTAATAATGGTATGGGCAGTACTCGTGAGACCAATCTTTTGGATTTCTTTGAGACATGGTTTTCCTGGGAACTTATCTAAATGTTTCTAACATCCCTTTATTATCATACCTAGGGCACCTACAATAACAGGGATCCTTCTCGCTTTAAGATGCCACATCTTTTGTATTTCAATTTCCAGGTCCTTTGCTTAATTTGTCAAATTCCATTACAGATATATTTTATCGGTGAGAACACATACATCCATTATTATATTTTTTTTTCAGTAGTCTTATTTCTATCATCAGGTACTTTCACTCCACTACCGAGGGCAGCTATGTGTGCCTTGGCTATGTGCTGTAGTTTGTTGTGGTGTTCTTATTTTTACTGTATTGAAAGTGTTTTACGTAGAATGTGCGCGGTGCCTAGTAGTGCTATTTTCTGTGTTATATCATTATTATTATTGTC
>NC_068981.1:16731192-16732204 GCF_001194135.2 Octopus bimaculoides
GTGGTGGTGTTGGTTGGTGGTGGTGGTTGTGGCGGTAGCGGCGACGGCGGCGGCAGTAGTAGTAGTAGTAGTAGTAGTAGTAGTAGTAGTAGTAGTAGTAGTAGTAGTAGTAGTAGTAGTAGTATGATTGCTTATCACGATTTTTGTGGAGTGGGGATATTGTTGGTTAGTGGGAAGATAACGGATGTGGTAGCGATAGTATTGCTGGAAGTAGTAGAAATGGTGGTAGTATTCGAAGTAGTACAAGTAACGATCGTGATGATGATAGTAAGGCGGTCGCCGTCGTTGTGATGATAGGTGAGATGAATATGGTGATGGGGGAGGGGAATTGATGTAGTAAAGCTGTTGTTTGTGTTGGAGGCGTTTCTGGTGCTTGTCTCTGTTCGATGGTGTAAGTGTATATACGTGATGCGTATGCATAATAATGTGATTAGGCGTATGATTTTTATGTCTGTTTTATAAGTATTTCAATTCTTCCTGCGAGGAAATCACAAGTTTCTTACAACGGAACGAAGTGTCATCGCTGGAATTCGGATCACAATAACAGGTTTTACGATCCAAATGCTGAACTTTAATAATCTCTCGCATACTTCTACTGTTCCGCTAATAGATTCTGTTCGGAATACACAAGCTGGCATTTCAATTCCTTTGTCGGAAAATTGTACATTTTCAAAAATGTCACTTAAATATTTATTAACATAACAAAGTGCATCAATTAGTATAAATGTGAATATAAAATCAGGTCAGAGAAATTGCAGTTTTTCAACCAATTGTCAATGAATAGTCAACTTATTTTGGAAGGAAGGTTCACATCTACAGAGCAGCAGACATCGAGGACTTTTCAGGGTTTTATTGTTTTTTTTTCTTTCCTTTCTTGTTCCATACAACTATACAGAATCAGTTACCTTTGCATTTAGCTGTCTTAATATGTCTGCAGGCATATGTATCACGTATTATATTTCTGTACGTGTGCATATATATATATATATATATATATATATATATATATATA
>NC_068981.1:16732758-16734751 GCF_001194135.2 Octopus bimaculoides
ATGTATGTATATAAGGGAATGAGCGAAAACAAGAAAAAACAAACGCTGAGGGACAAATATGACGCTTCAAAAGAAAGGAGGGGAGCTTTCAGATTGGGACGCTATTCATCATTAAAAAAGAAATAAAAGAAAGAAGGTGCAGAAGTGCGGCAAGCGGAGTCTGTCCGAGATATGCGCAGTACCTGAGCATTGATGACCTGGGGAGTTGTGTCGCACAGCTGGCGACACGTGTGGGATGGATCCACCTCGCAGCTGAGCCTGTGGTGAGTATTACTGCGCTGTCTGTCTGTTGCCCAAAACAGCAAGCTTTATTATATCTAATTGCTTTAACCGAAGTGAGTGGTGAATGAGATTGCAAGGGCTAAAAATAGGCGTTTTCCTCTTTGGCCAAGCCCTCATCGATGTTTTCAGATTTCACTTGAAAAGAAAAGCGACCATGGTGAAATTTGTTGAAAAGTGGATGAGAACGCTGAGCAGAATGTGAGTGTGCTGACCTGATGTAAGGGTGTTGTTTGTTTATGGATTGCAGAAAAACAAATGAGAGAGGGTACTTGCTTCAGAGATCAAGACAAACAAGGCCTTTGTAGCGTTTTCATGTGTAACCCTAGGAAATTTTCCTAATTATAGGGTAATTATCTCTGTTTAGGTTTTTTTTATTTTCTTTTGTTAATAAGGACAGCATCTTCTTTACTGCACCTGGAGAAATACTTGGCGGCATTTTTTCCAATTTTATGTTCTGAGTTAAAATGCCACCGAGGTCGACTTTGCCTTTCATCTTTTCGGGGTCGATAAAATAAGTACCAGTTGAGCACTGGAGATCGATGAAAGCGACTTGCCCATTTCACAAACTGCTGGCCTTATGCCAAAATTTAAAACCATAATTATTATTATCATCTAGTAGTAGTAGTAGTAGTGGTGGTGGTGGTGGTGGTGATGGTGGTGGTGATGGTAGTGTTTTGTTAATATCTCCATTATTGTGCTTGTTATTCTTGTTGTCGCCGTTATGTTTACGCTTGTTTTTGTTGTTTCCTCGTTGTAGTCGTGGCTGTCTTTCAGCAGACAGCATGATTTTTTTTTTTTTTTTCAGATTCGATCAATATTCATTAATTGACATTAAATCTAATATTGAAATACAGATTTGCATATACAATCTACATACTCGCACACAAAATACAATATGTAGAGCTGACTATGTCTGAGAGTATATGAATATTATTTTGCATTCATACACAAGTAAATATATAATATACGTACACATAGTCTACATATATATATATTATGTGTGTGTGTGTGTGTGTGTGTGTGTGTGTGTGCGTGCGTGTGTGTGTGTGTGTGTCTGTGTGTGTGTGTGTGTGTGTGCATGTATGTATGCATGTATGGATGGATGTATTTATCACTTTGTCCTTTGTCCTTAACGTTAATCGTTTCCACGTTCCATTTTGATTTTTTCATTAATATTCTTAGCGCACACAGCCTCCCACCATTTTCGCCCACATACCGATGTCCCTCTCTCTCGTTCTGACCATTGTATCTGTTCCTCCTCCTTCACTCTTACGTGTTTTACTCTTTCTCTGCCTTTCTCTCGTTTACACTGTCATTTAATATTTTTCTCTTGCTCTCCAGACGACTTACTAATCTTTTCGTTCTCTCTATCTTTCTTTTGTGTCTCCCTTGGATTTTTGCCTCTTCTCTTTCACACTTTCTTTCCTCTTACTTGACCTCTCTCGCAATTCCTCGACGCTCAACCACCTCCACAGCGGTTCAGTCACAAAATTCTTCCATCTTGTCTTTTTGATTCTAATTCTCACTGAAGACTGAGGTTCTTTAATTCTCGTCTCTCGTCTGTCTCTCCGGAATATAAGCTGTTAGTCTTTTCCTTCCTTTCTTTAGCGCTGACTCTCGGTGAATGCTGTTTTTCCTATTCCAGCTAGAAAGACTACCATCTGTGTCTGCATAAAGATATATATGTCTATATATATATATATATATATAT
>NC_068981.1:16734817-16743750 GCF_001194135.2 Octopus bimaculoides
CAAAAGTTCTGTCCGATTTTACCTTTTTTAAAATTGAATGAACTTTAAAAGTATTTTAGAACGTCTTATGGAATTAAAAACTATTAAAACCCCTTCTAACATGGAAGTGTCCAAAGAGCATTTAAGGCACATAATGCTTTATGAGTACAAAAAGGAGACTCTGCAACCAAAGCGAAGCCAAACATTCACTCAGAATGAAAGTACTTGTAGATGATGGTTGGCAAAACTCAAAAGTGGAGATTTTAACCTTGAAGATGAAGATCGAACAGGACGACCAGTTGAGTTTGATGATAAGCTCCTTTAGGCATTACTTGAAGAAAATCCTGCGTTATCAATTGAAGAATTTGCAATGAAGCTTAGTTCAAACCATATAACTGTTCATCGTTATCTTCAACAACTTGGAAAGGTTCTTAAAATTGGAAAATGTGTGCCTCATGAATTTTCCGAAAGCAACCGCAAATCCTGAGTTGTCATCTGCTCTTTTCTCCATTCTTGCAGACTCATTTCACCCTTTTTGGATAGACTTGTGACTGGTGACGAAAAATGGACCTTCTATCGAAATGTTAAGCCTCGTAAACAGTAGATTGGCAAAAAGAAAAAGCTCAACCACAACCGAGAAGTGAACTTCGTGAAAAAAAAGTTTCTTCTCTCTATCTGGTGGGATTGCAAAGGAGTAATTCACTTTTAATTGTTACCACCTTATTCAACAATCAATGCTCAAGTCTACTGTCTGCAATTAGAGCGTTTGAACCAAGCTTTGAAGAAAAAAAAGAATTGCGACGCTCTCGCGTTTGCTCACCATACACTTACGACAAGGGCCAATTGCTATACACTACACGAACAACAACGCTAACCTTCAAAATAATAGAGAGTAGCAAATCTTAACTGCACAAAATTCTCCACAAAAATAATCGATTAATGATAGAATCAATAATTATAGCACAAAACAACGCTAAAGTGAAATCACTCCTCGCCATGGCAAAACACTCACTGATAACCTGTAAATATAACGGTCTTAAATATCGGCTTGGCAACGTCTATCTCATTCACATTGGCTTGACTTAGAGTGATACAGGCCAACCATACTTTATCTTGATGATGATACAACGATAGACTAGAAACATTGATAATTTTACGAAAAAAACAAGAGAAGAAAAGGGCAATGAAGTCAGACGAAGATATATGAGAATAATTAATAAGGGAGAGAGAATTATGATACATACTAAAATACATAAATAGTCAAAAGAAATAGAACCATTATTACTGACACATGCATTTGCTCTTTTCGTTTTCTCCCCTCTTTCTCTCTCACTTTCTCTGCCTGTCTGTCTGTCTGTCTCTCTCTGTCTCTCTCTCTCGCCCCTCTCTCTCTCACCCCCTCTCTCTCTCACTTTTCATATATATATATATATTACAGTTGTATATTTAAGATATTAGGAATTATGTACGTTATTTACATCATTTACAATCTGCGGATATTTGTCCTCATCTTGGCGTAGTTGTTAAGACCGCGGGCTACCAACCCCAAGATTCCGAGTTTGATTCCAGGCAGTGACCTGAATAATAATAATAATAATAATAATAATAATATTAATAATAATAATAATAATAATAATAATAATAATAATAATAATAATAATGACATCGAAAAATACCTTAGGAATGAGAACCCAGATTCGAAATTCCACCAAGACACCTGATGAAGGCTGGAGGGTATATCAACCGAAACGTTGTGTTAACAACAAACAAGACGAGCACAGATATCCGTCAATTGTTAATAATGTAAATAATATATATATATATATATATATATAAATATATATATATATATATATATATATATATATATATACCCAGGTTTTTCCCTCTCATGCCTTTCCATCGAATAGCGCTTGGGTCAAAAGGTCACCGGCTTGTTGTTCCTTCATTTGTCTCTGTCTTTCATTTTTTTTTACATTTGTACCGCACGCACACACACACATACACATGTATATGTGTCAAATGTATTACGGCCGTTTCAAGCGACTCATTTAATGAATTAATGAAATAAAAGAATCGCTTGAAACGGGCGTAATAAATTGACACCTGCACTTCCTTGTTACTCACTTATACTTTATTTACTTATCCCGAAATCTGCGCTTCGGAAATACTATAGAACCTATTTTAATATAAAATACATATCTGAATAGCCAAGAGCGGATCTCTTTACTAAGATGGGTTCTATTATCTGCATGCACTGCAAGAATATTAGGTGCTGACATTTCTGCACTGATATTTATGTATTTGGGGGATATAAGAAGGTGCCTCAAATTTAGTACCCAATTAACTACAATTAGAAAAATAACGTTTATTGCAAATAACTACAGTTATGATTTTGCAATATTAATATTAGTTGGTTTACCACTCAGCTCATTCACTTTACTATTAACTATTTATGCAGCAGGCGAAACTGGATTCTTGCAGGTCATTCATTTAATTTATCATAGCATTCTATTTTCATTTACTAGAATCCAATATCTTCGTTAAACATTCTTATGTCTGAGAGTAATACTTAGACAATTCTGAGCTTCTGAAATCTAATAAAACTACATGTCAGAATAACTTATCAGGTTACTGCCGTGCTGACAGAGATCAGATTTACTCTCGAACGCATTGTATATTTAATTAATTCTAATTATTCATGTATGTGTGTGTGTGTGTGTGTGTGTGTGTGTGTGTGTGTGTGTGTGTGTGTGTGTGTGTGTGTGTGTGTGTGTGTGTGTGTGTGTGTGTGTGTGTGTGTGTGTGTGTGTGTGTGTGTGTGTGTGTGTCTGTGTCTGTGTCTGTGTTTTTCACTCTGCATATACTCCTACATATACATATATAAACATATGACTATTAAACATATTTTTATTGTCTCCGATATATTTACACATATGTATGCATATATTGGCACATAAATAACAAGCATATTCATATAAACATATGTGTATATAAGTTCATGTATACATATGGAAACGAACTTTCTGTATCTATTTATGTATATTTCCCCATATCGCATAATTTTACTAAATCACACATCATAAAGTTATTCTTAGGTTAACATAGATGCATATATACATCCCGGATTTTCCCTTGTTTTGCCATCTTCTTTTGTATTGTATTTTTATACAAATATTTCCATACAGCGATTCGTTACTAACCACGCCCACTCATGCATATATGTGCATGTGTGTATGTATGTGGTAATTTGTTAGAAATCTTCATATTCTCCTCTTTCGTTCTGCTTGTATATATATGTGTGTATGTGTGTGTATGTGTAGACATATATATATATATGTTTATATATATGTAATCATGGATATATTATATGTGTGTGTGTAGACATATATATATATATATATATATATATATATATATATATATATATATATATATATATATATATATATATATATATATATATATATATATATATATATATATATATATGTATATGTGTGTGCGTGTGTATGTATATGCATACATGTATGTATGTATGTATGTATGTATGTACGTATGTATTCTAAAATAAACGTACGTAGTTAAACACACCGGAACTGAATTTCTGTGCTAGATATGGAGCATCTACCTTAAGGATAACCCGGAAGACGTCAACCGGAAGTCCTTACGATGACATACCTATGTCGTTCTCTTGAACTTGAATCTTCGCGAGAAATCTCCAGCATAGAAAGATTTCCTCCGGATACGGAATATTCAGTCACTAGATTTGGAAGCATTATACAAAATGCGTACAGACGCACACACACACACACACACGCATACACACACATGCACTCATACACATGTATGTGCAGCAACGTGTATACATATTTATGCATGTTTATGTACGTATATATGTACATTTATATATATATATATATATATATATATATATTGTGTGGCATTATTCTGTAGTAATGCCCTTATGTAAATAGATAGATAGATAGATAGATAGATAGATAGATAGATAGATAGATAGATAGATAGATATGTATATTTGTGAGTGTTTGTGTATGTGTGTGTGTATGTGTATGTGTGTGTGTGTGTGTGTGTGTGTGTGTGTATGTGCCACCTGAAAAACATTAAAATGAATATCCTGTTCAAGTTACCGAAAATGATAAAATCACCCGAGACCTATGACGTCATGAATTTAAAATACTAGTCGAGATATATTATCCAGTTTCACGTGACTGTGTCAAGAGAACTGATGCCAAAAACTAAGAGAATTAAACACCAGATTATAAAATACGACCCTGTATTTCTAGCAATCCTAGCCACATTGAGGCCTATAACACTATTATTCAAAATTTACTTATGCTCACTATGACTCTAAGATGAACCAAATTCTCAGCACGCACGAATTTATCAAAAATGAAAAACAACCAAAATCACTCAAGAGAATTCTAATAGGTCAGAAATTATATACAACATCAATTGGACTAAAAGTCGAGAGCTACAGCCGACCTTCCTGCGGGAAGGCAGAAATTCTATTTTAAACAAGGATAACGTTTCAAAATTAAGATTGAGTTTACCTGCACATCTGAAAATTTAATCTATCTCATAACGTGATCAGTAGTAGAACGACACTGCATAGGAAATCCTTTTCCCAACATATAGACAAATGCCACTTAGCAAACACATAGAGAGATGTGCGGGGAATTACCAAAAATTTTCAAAATCTCTCCCTCTATGCTAATGCAATGAAACAACTATTCAACAACGGTTGCATGAAGAGACTACATTTATTTTAAAATATCAACCGCGCCTGAATATGAACATGTAATCAATTTTGGACAATGTAAATATGCTCGATTATTTACCTTAATTATTTACATATAATCAATTCGATTTTCAAAATAATAATAAAACCTACTGATTACCTCTCTACAATTTATTTACTTCCCGATTCATATACAAAATATCCTTCCACCTGACATGGAATGAAAATTTAGCATGAAATTATAGCATCATCACTAACTACTTAGTTTGGATTTACATAAGCGGTCGATTATGCAAATATTTTATTTCATAAATAAATAATTATGTATATATATATATATATATATATATATATATATATTCTCCGACATAGAATTTCTGTGTATGTTCCTTCTTTTTATTATATATATATGTGTGTGTGTGTGTGTGTGTATGTATGTGTGTGTGTGTGTGTGTGTGTGTGTATGTGTGTGTGTGTGTGTGTATAATTGAATAGGTTGGAATCAACAAGATAACTTAAAATATAAGTTGTGCGTGTGATATCTATAGGTGGACGAGCTTTATACTGTACTCTACTACGTTCTCAACAGAATATAACATAACTCTATATAAATGCTACAGCTACCGATACCTAAGTGTTATCCAAAGCCTAGCAAAATGATCTTTGGAGAAAAACAACCGATATCCCGATATCAATGTATGTAATCTCCATAAACCATAAATCTACAAACACGTTCCACTTCACTAGAATGAAAGACAACTCAGAATAACGGAACTATGACATAAAAACTTCAAAAACAAGCATTACAAATATGCATGTCCGTCATCAGCTACGAAATGGATATCAATATTGTTTCGACACTGTCTTCTGGCTTCAGAAGGTGAAGGGTCAATATATATCTATGCCTTCTAAAAAGTATATGGGCACACAAAGCAAATATTCTTTTCTTTTCTAATCTAGGATGAAGGCCTGAAATATTTGGAGAGGGGGTGGCAGTCGATTAAGTCGAAACCAGTATGCAACTGGTATTTAACTTATCGACGCCAACAAGATGAAAGGCAAGGTGACCTCGGTGGAATTTGAACTAAGAACTTAAAGAAAAATGAAATACCGCTAAACATTTCGCCCGGCGTGCTAACGTTTCGGACATCTCGCCGTCTTACATAAAGCACATATTGCAAGCATTATGGTTGCTAACAGATCTTACCTACTTGCGAGTGAGTACTCAGCATATTGCCCTAGTTTATATTAGTACTACTGCTACTAGTTTACCTTTTAATGTCTCCTCGGATAATGACTTGAAATTAACTTTTAGTCGTTGATAGTTATAATCAAAACAGCCATAAATCATTTTGGCGAGTATAATTATGAAGTATTATTAATATCGTTATGTCTTCAATGATTCTAACAAATATTTCGTATGTGGAGGCGTGAAGAAATTAATTTTCTGTGTATAAGTGACTATGTACAACCTATATTTTAAGATTCATAATCAAAAAAACAAAAAACATTTTATTGTATTCAGCAATTTATCTAAAAATTTCTATTAAATTGCTCTTGGGATTATAGTTTGCAAAGATGCAGTTTTCTTTGGAAATCATTTCTAACTATATTTGATATGAATTTCTCATTGAGTACACATTCATTGAAACAATATCCGTTTTCTCAGCAAACAATTTAAGAATGGGTTGTATATCTGCTGTCGATAAGTTAACCTTTTTTCACAATTGTTTTTTCTATTATCGACGGATTTTACCCTGTTGTCGGCGTTAACTTGTATAACTTAGATTGTATTGAGCAAATTGGTATTTAAAATTTTCCTATAATTTGGTCTAGGGTGGATATGATTTTTTCCGAAATTGTGGAATATCTTCTTTATCACACACATCACGCACACGCACGCACGCACGCACGCACACACAGTCGCACTCATATATGCGTATGAAGTATGCATGTATATATGCATATAAGTGTGTGTATTTGTGAGTGCATGTGTAGAACAGCTCTTTTTAAAACAAATCTCCGACGTTTTTCGATTTAAAACATTTCGTACGCGTCATTCAGTACATCAGAAACTTCCTGAATAATCTAAGTTTATGCCATTGATCCACTTGAGATATTCCCATCTAGCTCACTTTGTAGAATTACATCAATTATACTAGATAGAGAATTTTCGTAATTTTTTCTCCTTAATAATCACCACCTACCTAGAATACGTATAAGTATACTTTGCATTACTGTCATAACACATTTTCTTCAACTTGTCTATATTTTTGTAGATCTACCCCCATCGTCCCTTCTCACACACATATACTCTGTGTGTGAATTCAAGAACAGAATGATGAATGACCGAATAAATGGAATGAATATGCATTTTCATAATAACGGGTGTGATATTCCATTATCTACTATTCCTTTAGGGTATGTATACATATATATTTCCTGCTGATGAAACGAAGCTCTTGGAAAATTGGCTTCTCTACTCAATGTAATGAGAAATCCACTTCAAGACACAATAAACGAGAATACGGTGGATCTTGGAACGATTCCACGTCCAGAGGGTAGCGTAGGGTTTTGTATGAGTGTGTACTCCATGCAGAGATATATCTATATTCTCTATTTCTATATAATTAGAGTATATATGGGTACATTTTGGGATTAAAGTTGATGGTAATTTGACAGATAAAACCGTGGAAGTGGATTTCAAATCTGGGATGCGCCATCTTTTAACATTTCATATGTAGCTAATATATTTTCGACTATATCGAATCCAGAAATTTAGTTCAATCATTAGTTCAAGGAATATACGTACATTCATATGTATGTATATCTTTATGTATGTGTGTGAGTGCATGTATGTTTATATATATATTGAGAGAGAGGGAGAGAGAGAGAGAGAGAGAGACAGAGAGAGAGACAGAGAGAGAGACAGAGAGAGAGACAGAGAGAGAGATGTGTGCCTGCATATAGTTGTACGCACGTATCTGTATGTAGATGCATATATGCATATGTATGTATGCGTGTAAATGTGTTCATGCGTAGGAGCGCGCGTGTTTATATGTATGTATATACATACAATATATGTATGTAAGAGTGTGCGTGTGTGTGTGTTTGTGTGTTAACAGCAGTACCTGGCCCTCATGGGATTTATCAAGAACAAATATAAATAAAAGCACCGGATGTCACTTATATTCAGGATCAATTAATTACTCGCTTCACAACCTGTAATTGACCCAGGAATGTTTTGAATCACATGTGTTTTCCACACCATAATATGAGCAAAGATATCCTAAAAATAATTATATGTTCTCATATTATAAAATTATATTCTGTAAAAACTGCATTTTTGCTCAAAACACTTTACTATTTTGCGTAGTCACTCTAAATAAAATGTATTATTAAATAGTATTTTTTCCGTACGCATTTTGCAGTGCTTCACGTTACATAGACACGTGTTAAAAAGAGAAATTTCTGGAAGCCACATGGCGTATGATATTCACCTCGAAAAACTTTCGTACAACACAAAATTTCACCTACTCCAGTGCATGGATGTGACTTACTGCTTGGAGCATACATGTGTGTGTGTGTGTGTGTGTGTGACGGCATATGGCCAAGTGGATAGGGTGTTGCACTCACGATCACCTGATCATGATTCCAATTCCTACACCGGATGGTGCGTTGTGTTCTCGCCATAATCGATCGCTAACCACTACACACATTTTTTTCTGTCCTTGTTTCTTTCTGTTTTCCTTTCTGTGGAAGAGCGTAGGCTCGAAACGTTAAAGACTTATTCAATTTCCGAGCGTTATACTAATACATCTATTTGTTTTCTACACCACCTGTCTACGTATGTTGTTGTTTTGCGAATTCTCCCTATATATATATATATATATATATATATATATATATGTATGTATATATGTATATGTATGCATGTATGTATGTATGTATGTATGTATTTCGCTATGCTGGACCGCTGAAATCTACAAGTTTTTTTCATTCTCTCTGTTTTTATTTTCTTTTATTCCTTTCTGTTGAAGAGCATGGGCTCGAAACGTAGAAGACTTTTACATTTTTCCCGAGCATCAAACTAATCCACTTTCTTGTTGTTCATACACCTGTCTTCGTCTTTTGTTTTTCTATAAATTTCGGCTATATATATATATATATATATATATATATATATATATAT
>NC_068981.1:16743796-16746663 GCF_001194135.2 Octopus bimaculoides
CTATATATATATATATATATATATATATATATATATATACATATAAATTCGCTCCTTTGTACCACATGGGTTCAATTCCCATCCTCTCTTCATCTGACACCTACTTCCTCTTTTCATCTGATATCTACTTCTTCCCTTCACTCCTACACACCTCCTCTCTTCGGTGATACCCCCACATACCCATTCACATTTGAACTGCGACTAAAGTAAAAGTTGTGTTGTAGCACCCACTCAATAAATGGCTATAAGTAAGTCACCATTGAGCGGAAAGATATATATTAGAAAGCAAGAATGAACAAGCAAAACACGTGGTGTCATTGTAGGGCATGGGCTTTATAACAGTGCTTTATAGCTTTATAAATTACTGAACTTGTGTCAGAATTTGAAACAAATATTTATGGTCGTGATGTAACTTGGTGGCCAGTTACTGTAAGGAAGATAATCTATTCTACGTTACACTTGGCAGGATTAGAAGTTTGAATTTCAAATCGAAGTATACATGGACATTTTTAATCCTCTTAAATATTTTCTTCTTTTCTTGTATTTATTTGTTATTATTATTTTTTTTATTTCTGTCTTGCTTACTCATTACGAAGATCTTAAAATTTCTAGAATGTGTTTATATGTATGCTTCTTCGTTTTCGACGGTGGCGATGTTATTTATTTCAGTGATGGTCGTCATAGAGGACCATCACTGTGGTATAAGTTTTACGGGTTTGCGGGTTGGGTGGGGGTTGTAATACAGGCTGAATAACACTACATCGGTAAGTTAAAGGTGTTTCTCATATTTATTATTTAGCGAATAAAATAGTTATTGGTTTAGTTTCTAAGAGTCGATATAATTGCAAAAGAAAACATCAAAAATGCATTTGCTACGCCTACACTTCTTATGCTGACGACGCCATATGAATTGTATATACAAGTATGCACGATTGCGTGTATGCATGTACGTAGAGATAGATAGATAAATCGACAGAAAGATAGACAGACAGATAGGCAGACGGACGGAGGGATGAAGGGACGGACAGACAGATAGTCACACGGAAGGATGGACTGATGGATAGATACATAGATAGACAGGCATGCAGGTAGATAGATAGATAGATAGATAGATAGATAGATAGATAGATAGATAGATAGATAGATACATTTCTTTTATTAGCCACACAGGGCTCAACAAAGTTGGGACAAATACAATGTAGAGCTTTTCTTTTTGGGAGGGGGAAGGAAAAAAAGTAGGGGCGTGTCGATCAAAAGGGATCGTGGGAAGAGAAAAGGGGGGGGGGAGTTCGATCAAAAGGGATCGAGAAAAAAAAAGATAGATAGATAGATAGATTGATCGACAGACAGACACACATACTGAGAGACAGACGTAAAGCTGGATGGATGGATAGATAAATAGATAGACAGACAGGCATGCAGGTAGGTAGAAAGATAGATAGATAGATAGATAGATAGATAGATAGATAGATAGATAGATAGATGGATATGTCTTTGCATTTCTTAAGCAGCAGAGAAATTTCTGTTTCCACGAAGAAAATTAGAGATTTTTGAACAGAGAAATCGAATTTCGGTTGTAAAATTCTTTTCCCTTTTTGCATGTTTTCATCAGATTAATTTCCTGCAATCTGAGTTTTAAGGTCCCTAATATGTAATTGTTTAAAATATAGACCCAAATCCTAAAATTCAGTGGTCAGTGTTTGACTTGTATTCTATTTTACTAACTGAGGAGGAATGAATGTATAAATAACTTCAGCAGTTTTTGAACTCAAAACATAATGATCCGAACAAATAACACAAAACATTTTGTCTGACGCTGTTGCGAATCTGCTAATACAGCTTAATATAAGGTTTTAGAAGGCGGCGAGCTGGCAGGGACGTTAGCACGCCGGGCGAAATGCTTAGCGGTGTTTCGTCTGTATTCATGCTCTGAGTTCAAATTCCTCCGAGGTCGAATTTGCTTTCATTCTTTCACGATCGATAAATTAAGTACCAGTTACGCACTGGATTCGATGTAATTGACTTAATCCCTTTGTCTGTCCTTGTTTGTCGCCTCTATATTTAGCCCCTTGCTGGTAATAAAGAAATAAGAAACGTTAGCACGACGAGCGAAATGCTTAACGGTATTTCGTCTGCAGTTACATTCTGAGTTCAATTTCCGCCAGGTCGACTTTGCTTTTCATCCTTTCGCGGTCGATAAATTAAATACCAGTTGCGTACTGGAGTCGATCTAATAATTTCGAGCCATGTGTCGAGAGTAGAAAAGAATATAAGGCTTTAGCAAGTGATGCCCTATTCAATAGGTACACAATTTCTAATGCATTGTTGGAGAGGAATCAGGTTTTTAGATTGGTAAATGTAGAACAATAAAATTAAGTTAAGAAAGTCTATAAAATATATACGTGTGTGAGCGCGCACGCGTTTGTGTATGCATGCGTGTGAGTACGTGTGTGTGTATGTGTGCGTGCGTGTGCGTGTGCGTGTATGTTTGCGTGTGTACCTACATATATTCTATGTATGCAGCTATGTTTCATTATTTCTACATATATAAATATGTATGCATATATATATAAATTTGGTATTATATAAATACCTACTCATATATATATATATATATATATATATATATATATATATGTTAATTCTCTAAATGAAGTATTAACAGTAACTGCACGATAAAGTGTAGTATATTGCCACTTAAGTGTGGCTGACCCCTAGGGGTGGATGTTACTGTTGCTTTTAGCCCCAGGAGGACATCTCCTCCAGCTGGCTTATCGACACACGACTGTGTCCTGTTTGCCAAGGGAAATTATCCCTCTCACCTCGATCTGCAGCACGAACGTATCCGGATTTCAGGGTTATTTCCC
>NC_068981.1:16749077-16753377 GCF_001194135.2 Octopus bimaculoides
ATATATATATATATATATATATATATATATATATATATATATATATATACATATGCATACATATGCACATATATATAAGTTTCTTAACCTTATACACAATGCATATATACCTGTGTGTGCATATGTACAAATATCCAACTGTATGTTGGTATGTTTGCATGAGTTTAATCATATGCTCAGATAAGATACCCCCGCTTTGTGTTTCTAAAATATTGGCCTATCTTAATATCAAACAAACATTCAATTTTAAGAGACAGCCAGGATGACTAAATTAAATATATTGGAAGCTGTTGTAAGGTGTTGCTAATGAAATAATATTTGAAATTTTGGATTCAACATTTGATAGCAACCTATGGACTTAAGCATATCAGCTTCCGGCCTCATTAACAGTTGAAAGACATCTTCTACAGGTAAAATAAGGCTTCTTAAATTAATAGAATATACTCACAGTGTCGAACTGTCGAGTTAAACAGCATTAATATCCAAGAACAGCCATTGTCCCACAGGCTGCTTTACGTTTATGATTGCAGGCGGTATGATTAAAATATTCGCTTTGCAATCACATAATTTTGGGTTCGATTCCACTACCCGGGATGATAGGCAAACCTCCACAATCGTCGTGTAGGGCAAAAATTTTCTAGGTGGAATTTGATCGAAGGAAATCCTAGAAGACTGTCTCAGGACAGTTAGTTGTCTTTAAAAGTGTGCATTATATTCTTTACTACTCTAGGCACAAGGCCCGAAAGTTTTGGGGAGGGGGGCAGTCGATTAGATCATCCACAGTACGTAACTGGTACTTAATTTATCGATACCGAAAGGATGAAAGGTCAAGTCGATCTCGGCGGAATTTGAACTCAGAACGTAGCGGCAGACGAAATAACCCTAAGCATTTCACCCGGCGTGCTAACGATTCTTATTTCTTTATTACCCACAAGGGGTTAAACATAGAGGGAACAAACAAGGACAGACAAACGGATTAAGTCGATTACATCGACCCCAGTGCGTAACTGGCACTTAATTTATCGACCCCGAAAGGATGAAAGCCAAAGTCGACCTCGGCAGAATTTGAACTCAGAACGTAACGACAGACGAAATACCGCTAAACATTTCGCCCACAGCGCTCACGTTTTTGCCAGCTCGCCGCCTTAAGGCGTGTCTTATATTGAAACAATCATACCAGGTTTCTAATCAAACAAAAATTTCTTCCCATTAGCTTAAGCAACGTATTATAAAGCGTCTTGCTCAAGAACACAACATACAGCCCGGTCCTGGAGTCGAACTCACTACCTCATGATTGTGAGCCCAACGCTCTAACCACTGAGCCATGTATCTTCATACATGCATATATATATATACATACATGTATATTTGTATGCATATATGTTTGTATGCATGCATTCATGCATGTATGTATGCATGTATGTATGTATGTATGTACGTACGTATGTATAAGGGCTCCCAAATATATTGAAACTGATATAAACGTTTGCTTATTTTACAACACTGCTTCCCCAGCCTTCTATATAATGTGTCCGAGGCTGGCAGCTGACGCACGCGTTCGGTAGTTTCCACACATTTTCTATAAGGAAGCTATTACTTGCAAAGTCATTTGAAGATTTTTCGCTGTGTATCTGATGTTGACGATGGCAATGGAGATTGAAATCCATACATCGCTTCACAAGGGTGTTCTAGGATGCGTATTGGCAAATCGCAATGAAGAGGTCTTTTCTACAGGTCGTTTATGTCTCAAACATATCTAAACTGGTCAAAAAGGTTTTTGTTTTAAATTACAGAACTCTGCTCCCCATGTGAACGAGACTGCAGAAAATTTTGAAGGAAGTGTGAATGCGATATAGAAACAGGAATTATTGTAATTAATCAATTAAGAATATTTAATTAAGAATAAAATAACTTATTATGAATGTCTGAATTTCTGTTAGTGGAGTGACACTTCCGAGATAAAATGCCTGTTCCACATAAGGTCTCGAATCAAGAAATCAAGAATGTGTGTGTATGTATGTGTGTGTGTACAACTGGATAGAAATATATATTTATGTATATGTAAATAGACAGATGCGTACATGCATACAAAAAAGTATGTATACACACAGGTGTTTAAATACATACGTGCATGGGTGCGTGTGTGTGTGTGCGCGCGCGCGCACGTATGTAGATCTTGATATCTAAACGTATATACAAGTTAAGTCCGATATTGGCGATGATATGTATGACAGCACTTAAAAACTGTGGCAAACTTCACTGGCTGTTTGCATATATTGAATTTTTGAGGCGTAAGAAATCTAATGTCACAATTTTGCCAAAAGCGCTGGCAGCATCAATCAAGTGATAAAAGTACGAATTAGAGCAGAAACCAGTTTTTAACCTCAGTTTTTATGTTATAGACTTCTTTTAGAAGCTGCTCATATTCACAAATATATTTGATTCATATGATAAATACGGTAAGATATTATAAATCCTGTGCATTCAATATATATAAGTTAATGTCATGCCTAATTTAAATAATAAAAAATTGTTTAAGAAATAGATGTTATTTATTTGTTTATTAAATATCTGTGTGTATGGATAGAGAAAGAGAGAGGAAGGGTGTAAGACACAATTATGTCTGTGCGAGTGTGGGTAGAAGTATATAGATAGATAGATAGATAGATAGATAGATAGATAGATAGATAGATAGATAGATAATCTATGACTATATTTATCTTTATAGGTATAAATATGTGTTATATATATAATTATACATATTCTCAAAATATTACAGCATGGATCGTATTTTCAATCTAAAGTAATTATATCGTCGAAAAGAAATTTTAGCTGTATAAGAATACACAACTGTTATAATCAGTTTTCATACTACGCCATATGCCCACGGGCATATGTCGTAGTGGTTAAGAGCGCGGGCTACTAACCCCAAGCAGTGACCTGAACACTAATAATAATAATAATAATAATAATAATAATAATAATAATAATAATAATAATAACATCGAAAAATACCATAGGAATGAGAATCCAGGTTCGAAATTTCTCCAAGACACCTGAAGAACGCTGGAGGGTATATCAGCCGAAACGTTGTGTTAACGACAAACAAGATGAAGACGAATATCCGTCTAATGTAAATGATCAGTTTTCGTTTATATCGTGACGTAATATCGTTTAATTAGGTCAAAGGATTTATGTCGCATTTCATCAGCCTATTCGTATACACAATTCCAATGCAGTCATCTCAAAAATCTGGCAATGAGCTTACATGTATTTGCTGCTTTCTTCCATTTGCTAAACCCTCTTCTTCATTCATCTTTTATTTGCTATTTTTGTGATATTCTGGACCACTTGCGGCGTATTTTTGCACTGGAATACTTGACTTACGTATTTCCAAGCAATCGTCGGACGCTGGGCACACGGTTTGTTGTATTTGAAAATTAGGATACTAGAACATGATGAAACACAAGAACACAATTGAGAAGAAGGTTAATACAAATAGTGGAGTCATCCGACAGTACGATGACGGCTTAATAGACCAAAAATTCGAAGTCGCTGTCAATACTATCCTTGTTAAATGATTATATATATATATATATATATATATATATATATAGCGAGAGAGAGAGATATCACTCACATATGTATATACATATATATGCATGCATATAGACACATATGTATATGTATGTAAATATATATGTATACACACATATATATATATATATATATATATATACATATCGACTGGTACTGTTATGCCCTAGCTTTCTTCAAGCTACAGAATACTTATTGTGAATCGCTAAAATATCTTGTTTGTGCTGCTTTCATTCTGAGGGTAAATTATGATTAATGAGCAAAAATATATTAACTGAGGTGATATGAAAATATCAAGATATAGATATTAAAACAAATCCTTACGTATATTCCGTGTATTCTCCCGGAAACGAATCGTGTGCCCAGTGGACATAAATTTCTATATAGGGACATAGTAATGGTTAAGTTATCGGCGTCAGGTACACTGTGAAAATTCTTTATCATCTTTTATTGTTTTAGTCAGTAGGCAGCTGCCATACTGGAGCACCTCCCTGAAGAATTTTAGGTGAATGAATCGAAACCAATTATTTCTTTGTTAAACCTGAAATTTATTCTATTGTATTTGCCGAACCGCTAACTTACCAACCCAGGTTGTCAAGTAGTAGTGGGGGACAAACACAGACACAAAGATATACATACACAGGCAAACGGACACAGAAACACACAAATACACACACACACACACACACACACACACAATATA
>NC_068981.1:16753521-16765809 GCF_001194135.2 Octopus bimaculoides
ATATATATATATATATATATATATATATACAATCTACAACGGGCGTCTTTCAGTTTCCGTCTACCAAATCGACTCACAAGGCTTTGGTCGACCCGAACTTACAGTTGAAAACGCTTGTACAAGTTGCCATGCACTGGGACTGAACCCGGAACCATGTAGTTGGAATCTATATAACTTCCAGAGTGTGACGTAGGATTTCAACAACCACGTTAACTAATCAACCAATAGCTACTGTAGTCTCCTTGATAAAGATAGAACTCACAGTAATTAGAACTCTGGTCCGATGTACAACAGACTAAGTTATATCTTACCAGACAACTATTTACTTTCTATATATTCTTCACTTTACTTTCCCGAGATAGAATCCTCTTATGTTACAGACATGTTCTTGAAATGTCTAAGATAAAGTAGCAAGATAATGTCCTCTTGGCAGATTTACTTTCGTAGATAGAAACAACAAAGATAGTCATTAATGGTACGAAACCTTCTAAAAGGAAGATAGTCGGAGTGCCGTGAAAATGAAGCCTGTTTCTTAATTAATTCACCATATAATCAGAAATTTGATGAGAAGTTAAAAGAAATCGTTTAACTTGATTTCAGATTTGTCGGAATATCAAAAGTCAACTTTGTACATCTTGTGTAAATAAATGGTAACATTTTACATGATAAGACTTACTACAGAGAATAATATCGATATCTGTGTAGGATTGGTATTGGTATAAAACAAAAGTAAATGTTTTACATTATTAAGTTCAAAAATAAATAGCGATTGTGAAATGTTTTCATTCAGATTCGGTTGATAAAACTTAATGTAATTGAGTATTGCACTGTAAGGGAAATTGGTGGATAGAAACTGTGTTGTAAAAACCTATCGAGTGTTTGAGTGTAATATGTGTACGTGAGAGAGAGAGAGGAGTGAGGGTGAGTGATAAAAAGTGTGAGTGTGTATATGCACGTGTGTGGCTGTGTGTGTGTGTCCGTATCTATGTGTATGTTGTGTAACATACACACAGAGTTCGTTAAATTGAGCTGCTTATGTTAAGTACTGGTTTCGCCAGGGCCGACGACATCCGCTAAACATTTGGAAACACAGCTAGACGGCGGATTCGGACCAACGATAAATGAATATATAAACACATATTTATTTCAAAGAGACTTAATTTAAAAAAACATAAACCTCCTAAGTCAGGTCATGGCTCCTTACAATTCCCGTTATCTATTCACCGCACATATCAGTCAGTTACTGAGTTTAGTCGAACCGCAAATGCCCGCCAGCAATTCTTGAGTAATGCAAACGAAAAAGTACCAAAGTTTTCCTTGCAATTTAGGTAGAGTGTTCTGTAACATACAAAGATGGTTTCTCTCAAGTGCTTTACATCATTAAAGCCATCTTCTCGTAATTCTTATTCATGTATTGATTCTTACTATTGACGTAGATTATTTAAATCATCCATCAGTACTTTGTTTACTGTACAAAGTCTGTGAAATCACACAAACGACTGAGGGTTCGACCGAGGAAGATCATTTCGCTTTCCCTATATACTCAATCTTCGTTTTAAGGTGTTTTATTTCTTTTGACGTCTTCCACGGGTGTTTTTTCTCCCTGTTCAGTTTACCACCTTATAGTTAAAAAATGACGTGGTACAGTTTGAAAGGATCGTCAATTGCATCGTTTTTGGCTTCCCATTTTTCGGTTACTGCGATTAGATTTTGCGGCTATCATCGACGTTGCAATCTGTGATGCAATTGTAATGTTCTGGAATCATTAGGTAGCTTAACTGGCTGTTGTTTTCCAGGGAACGCTGTTCATTTTTTACCCCTGTTCACCATGTCCTTTCGTATGGAAGCCCTTTGTATTGTCCTTAATGTTACACGTACATTAACAAATCTTCCATTGTACTAACATTCTTTTGGCATTTACTTTCACATCATCGCAGGGATTGCTTTATGATCTTCAGAGATAATCTGGACATGAATACCGTTTGAGCCGCAGTTAATTGAATGTTGCTACTGAGTTTCTTGCCACATATATCAGGTACATTCCACGTCTCAAAAGCGGATGTCAAACCAACAATCAACATCAATATCCCTCACTGTGAACCACTAATTGCGCAGTCACAAATATTGTGACTTGACCTAAGCATCGGCTATAGGTACCTCCCAATCAGTGGTTCTCAACTAGGGTTCACATGACTCTTCAAGAGCCATGTAAAATTTAGGTGGTTTATCATACTTATTGCATATAATTGGACTGGCTGTGCGGTAAGCAGCTTGCTTACCAGCCACTTGGTTCCGGGTCCAGTCCCACTGCGTGGCACCTTGAGCAAGTGTCTTCTACTATAGTCTCCAGCCGACCAAAGCCTTGTGAGTGGATTTGGTAGACGGAAACTGAAAGAAGCTCGTCGTATATGTGTGTGTGTGTGTGTGTGTGTGTGTCAACATCGCTTAGTGATTTGACAGGAGAGACCGAGAGAATAAGTACTAGGCTTACAAAGTATAAGTCCTGGGGTGGATTTGCTCGACTAATGGCGGTGCTCCAGCATGGCCACAGTCAAATCACGGAAACAAATAAAAGAATAAAAGAATACACAAAAAATATTTCAACGTGTTTTTTTTTATACAATTCCACATAATATTCAAATATGAAAATATAATGGGATTTTTCGGCTTTAAATGGTTATGGGGGGTGTCCAAAAGATTAAAATTGGAATCAGAGGAGCCCACAAGTCAAAAATGGTCAAAGTCTCTCAAGAGTACATAAGGGAAACTGCTCCCTCCTCACTTTATGAATAGAAAAAAATACTCAATTGTAATTTATAAAACTAATTTTAGGATAATGATAATGATGAATATGGAGTGATAGTGAAGGACACCAATTGTTCTACAAGCGAAGTATTTGCATCTTGAAACACCGATTGTCTTCATTGCGTCATAAATTAAATACATACGCTCCGATTGCATTTGATTATGGAAATCAACTAATAAACGGTTGCCCTACTCTAATCATTTAGGCAATTAGTTTTAATGAAACTTTCCTGTCGTAGATGAAGCGATCCAGTAAAAAGGTTTTTCTGATCCATAAGTAAACCAGACAGTTTTGTTTTTCTCAGCCAATCGCTTCGTGCGTAACACTATTTTGTGTCTGCTGGGGCTAACAAAAAAGAAAGTGATATCTTTTCCCTGGTTTTCTCTCATTGGCAAAATGTATGATCACGTGTCCAGTGTTGGTGTTAAGTGTATCGTTGCAAGTGATCGATTTAATGGTATTATCTGTTAAAAATAGAAATATTTATTAATCTAAGAAAAAAATCCGTGTTGTCTGTCAAAAAGGCTTTATTGTTTCCCAATTGGATACGTACGTATTTCATTGCAATTAAATTTGTTTCTTGTTTTTTGTTGTTTTTTTTTTCAGTTTTGTTTTTTCAACAATAATTCTCTTTTATGTAGGTCGTTGATTATTTTTGGCAGGAAGCCATCTTAAATTGAATGAATACAAAATAAATTTATCTTCAAATGTGTCCAAAACTGACATGCTATAATTCTTCCCGGTGCGGGCAGATATCCAAAGTGCGCCAGAGGGCTTCCCTTAAAAGATATTTAAAAAGAAACGTTTTAATCTTCAGTCGCACTTCGACGAAAAAAAAAAAAACCAAAATTCACAAAGCGAGCAGCAGCATATCCGCGCAGAGAAGGATATGATGATGATGGTGATGATGATGATGATGATGATGATGATGAAGATGATGATGATGATGACGATGACGATGACGGCGACGACGACGATGACGACGACGATGATGATGATGATGATGATGATGATGATGATGGTGATGATAAACGCTCTGACGCATTACCAGGCACTGGCTCACGTGGCTTCTGATCTTAGCTGATTGGAAGTATTATCAACTACATGTTTTTTCTCTTGATATAAATGATGGGCTACAGCAAATATTCTGCTCAATACTACAAGTTTGCTTGTCAGTTGCTTGACCTTAATCTGTTGAGCATGTGCCTTAGTGGCTGACGATATGAGCATCTCTGATCACGAGCAGAAGTAGTAGGGGAGCATCATAGTCATGTGTTGAGAGGAATTTTGTGGGGTTTGAATAATTCGCCTCCCTTATCCAGGGATCTTTTGACTGGGATACGCTAAGCGACCTGAAGAAAATTCTAACTGGGTCCCACTTGCAAGGTCATGCGCTGTTTATCTTGATATGAGATCACCATGTAGCGTACATATAGTTTTGATGCATGTGCGTGGTGTACCCTCATCAGACGGGCTTTGAATGTTTTACCCTAGTGTCATTTTCATGGTTTTTTTCATTGTTGTTTCGCTGTCTAAAGGCATCACAATCGCTACCGTTCACGTCCAAGACTACAAATTTGCCGTCCGGGTCTTTCTGGAACAACACAGACACCTATTCTGGATGCGAAAATCTCAGAATCGCCAAAGCGGGTTCTAAGGCGTTTGTCGGAAATTCTAACCTTGCTGACGGCTATCACATCTAAACATAGCTATCTGATGTCATTGTGCAGGCAACTCCGCTTCCAGATTGACCCCAAGCCACTAGCATTTATTCAGCCCACTCTTAAAATCGCAATTTTGGCTGAAAATAAGAGAAGAAAAGAGATCGCCTACTTTAAATTTTTTTTCTGGTAGGTAGGTGCTCAGGTATGTGAAGATTGAGGTTCCTATTCAAAGCCGTGACGATTGGTTTACTAATGTCATGAGCAAAATACTTTCTCATTTCCCCGTGCTAGGTAACAGAGCAGTTCTATATTTATCCTTCTTAATAATACAAAGTTGGGTGATTTTTTGGTTTATGTCAGTCCTTTGTGCTAAGAAAAAGAGATGTTCTTTATTTATTTTTATTACTTTATTTCTTTATTACTAACACACATTTATGTGCAATTTGTTTTTGTTGTGGTTGGATATGTCTGGACTTGTGCTTGTCTTCTGGTTTTGTTCTTTTGTGTTTATTGTTGTTTCGCTGTACATTGTCTTCCTATTCTTGTTCTTAGAATTGGTGGTTGTCAAGCTGAATCTGTTATCATACATTTGGTGTTGTGTTGCGCTTCGCTTCTTTTCTTTTTTGATATTTCTCCCTTTTTGATCTCTTTGCACCCCCTCTCTCCACACATATCCTATCATCAACTGATGTATGGTCGGCAGACTCCGGCTCAGACGAGGGGAGGAGCATATTTTCTCATGTGATTGTATCTGTGATTTTGCATGAAGGCAGGGAGTAAACAAGGACAACGAGAGAAATCAGGGTTAGTATAACCCCTGGGTGGCGATTATGTTTTGACTGTCAGTATTCTCTGCCACATCGCTAACTCCTACGGACGGAGTTAATGGTTAGAGTTACTGTTGATGCTAATTGCACAACTTCAGCTGCGATTGTGAGTGTTGTCGATTTTTCTGTTCTTGCTGATGCTGTTGCTGATGCTGTTGCTGATGCTGGTCAAAATTTCCTCCCATTTTTTCATTGTTGCTGAAGTTGGTACTGTTTCTGTTGTAGCACAGTCATATTCTTGTTACTCTTGTTATTGTTGTCATTGTTGTAGTATTAGCGATGGTGTCTGCAACAGTGGGATCCTCCTGCCTCCTTTCTTGTTTTAGTTCCTAGGGAAATAAACTCTCGGAGATGGTCCCCTGTTCTGCAGACACGGCATCTCGTTTATCTACCCTCCACAGTTATTTGAATCCTGTCCCATTCAATTGTGGAAGAAGATCTGCGACCCTCTCCAGTTGGTTAGGCTTTACATATAGAAGCGCGTCTAGTGTGGTACCAGTCCTACCTTGTTCATTTAACAGCCTTCTGGATACTACCCACGAGGACTATGCAGGTGAGAATCTATCAACGATCTAATTCTGGTGGGACCCCGGTACAATAATTTTTCTCACCCACTTCCCAAATATTTACGTACGAGAACATAATCCCCACTGTGGTATGAGGTCATTGAGTGTCGTACCGGAAGGGGGTTGGTCTTATTTAAGACTTTCACCCTGCCAAATTGCCTTGCCATAGATACGTAGTCGATATACTACCATATATTGAGGAGAGCTAATCAATGTTTTCCAAAGACATTTTAACAATCTTAGTGAACCAAAGTAAACACTACGAGAAATTCATTAGTAATAATATCAATAATAATAATAATAATTTAATTCTTTATTTCCCCCAGGGAAGGCTAAACATAGAGGGGACAAACAAGGACAGACAAAGGGTCTAAGTCGATTACATCGACGCTAGTGCGTAACTGATACTTAATTTATCGACACCGAAAGGATGAAAGGCAAAGTCGACCTCATAGCAGCAGACGAAATACTGCTAAGCATTTCGCCTAGCATGCTAACGATTCTGCCAGCTTAATAATAATAATACTGATAATAATAATAACAACATCAATAGAGTATTGCCGTTCCATCACTGATTGTAAGCAGACGACCTAAAATGTAAACATAATGTTTATGCCGGAAACTGAAGAATATTAAAACAAAACAAAACGAATAAGTGTTCTTAAATAAATATTCTGTAAACTATATAGCTTGTTAATATAATGCTGATGGGAACATCAAACCTGCAATCAATGCTTCTCTATAAACATATTTGCTTTAGGATGAAGAGTGCTATGTTCCGACTCTTTCTGCTTTATTTTGGTTCTCGAAGTTTTGCATTTTAGCTATTAATTGCATTATAAATGTCTTTCTTGCAGCAGTAGCCAGTTGTAACTTTGGTTTCCTTGAACAGCTTGTGGAATCAGTTGGTATTCTAGGAAATGATATCCAGTTATGGAACAATAATGTCTTGGAAGTTTTGTTTATACACCAAAGCTATATGGTAGATCATGTCATTTAGCATTTATTCTCAGAGTTTTATAGGGACAGTTGCTAGATAGTTTTCATATTACTGTATTGTTTTCGGTTTTTTATGTATTATCGCCTCACTAAAGTACTCCGCAACCCTGTTGAAACTGTGTCATCGAAGGAGAATGTATTACAATGTTTTCTTTATTGGAATATACTTGATAATGGTTGCTGGAATAATTGATAGTGAATGAACATTGGGATGTCATTTGGTTTAAACGAGAGCTCATAGGATTCTAAGTTTAGTTTAAGAGCTATACACAGTATGTTAACTGCTCTGGCAGAAAGGTTAGCACGCTGGGAGAAATGTTTACCGGTATTTCGCCTGTCTTTACATTCTGAGTTCAAATTACGCCGATGTCGACTTTGCCTTTCATCCTCTAGGAATCGATAAATTAAGTACCAGTTGCGTACTGCGGACGATCTACTCGACAGGCCCCCCTCCCCCAAAATTTCGGGCCTTGTGCCTAGAGTAGAAAAGAATATGTTTACTGCTCTGCTCTTTTCTTCAAACGTCATTTAATAGCTGATTTTCTTGCTTATTGTAATTATTCGTATCCTGAAGGTGCTACATGTGCACCAACTATAACGCTCTTCACATTATTTATATTTTACGGATATTTGTCGTCATCTTGTTTTTTGTTAACACAACGTTTCGTCTGATATACCCTCCAGCCTGGGTTCTCATTCCTAAGGTATATTTTTTTTCGATGTTTTTATTATTATTATTATTATTATTATTATTATTATTATTATTATTATTAGATCGAAAAATACCTTATGAGAATTCAGGTTCGAAATTTCCCCAAGACACCTGATGAAGGCTGGAGGGTATATAAGCCGAAACGGTGTGATATCAACAAGATGAGGACAAATATCCGTCAAATGTAAATAATGTAAATAATGTACATAATTTCTCATCTCTTAAATACAGAACTGTACAATGCTATTGTTTGTAGGTGTCTGTGTATACTTGAGTATATCTTTTTAAAACAGTGCCTCGAGTTGCGTCCAATTTCACAAAACTACTAAATTTTGCGATTGAATTAATATTAGCTGTTTAAGTGAGTACCAAACTTACGAAAGTGTTAATGTCTCTCAAAGAAGTGTTCTAGCATGGCTGCTGTCTAATGGATAAAAGTTTTGAATGTCTACCTAATATTTTCTATGCCTGTCTACCCTCGTTCCGTCACTGTTTCACTACAAACACATTCTCTAACGTAATTTCATGCGTTTTAGTCGTTTTAGTCTTCAAGCGAGATCGTAAGACCAGTATGTGATGGCTGACCTTTAGCGCTTAGTTATACAGGAAATAATTGATATTACAAAGTCTGAGAAATAATTCATATTACAACGTCTGATGAAACAGTATTGTCTTAAAACAATTATCTCCCGCAGGGAAATCCGTGCTGGATGAAGTAACTGTTAAATGAGGCAACTAATGATCTTTTGAAGTGCAGGTGTGAATAATCGTAATGGCTGAACTGGATTAGTGAATTATATGCAATTACGAGTTTTCAAGCTGGTAATTTTTTCTCTTTTTTTTTTTAGATCCAATAAGGTTAGTTTCCATAACAAAGTGTGTATATTTCCCAGTTTCTCTTGCTTATCAATCTAATGCTGTAATTTCTCATTGTAAATATCTAAACGACATTATTCCTCTATTTTCCTCTCTTCAATAAATTTTCTGAAATACTTTTGTTGTTTTTATACTCGCTTATTATATAGTGAACACTTCGAAGCTATGATTTTATTACATTTCCCTTGATATTCGCTAAATCGCATTTAACTAAAACGATGGTGTTTGAAATCTAATCCCATAAGTTAATGTTACATATACTGCACAAGTGATGAAAATGGAAAGCTTCGGGAGCCTTGACCTGTTGCTATACAAGGTCCATGAAACACAACTATCTGTTTACTGTTTGTAATCATTGTTAGATGTAAAAAAAAAGAAAAAATATGGATCGATATATCCTGATTGTTGTCTTTAGAGATTTATCATACGATTCCCAGAAATTATGTGCAATATTATGCAATATACTATCGATAGTTTCCAATACAAAAGAGATGTTATAATTAAGTCAGAGTAAAGAATGCTTTTCGTACTAAATTGAATAATGTTTTCACGAATATTTTATTTTTTGCTTGATGATATGTGATATAGAATCAAACCGAGAAAATTTCTTTTGTATTCATACTAAACCCTACGCCTTCTCAAATCAAAATCCTCACTGGTCCCGCCGGTTCACCTGATATCATGGATCAGTCTTTGATCCTTGAATGCTTAATACAATTCTTAAAATCAAATATGTTCGTGTCTCATGGGAGGTTGGGAAGTATCAACCCGAAAATTTCTTTGAAGAAACGAAAGATGTACTGGACTTCTTTCTCTTTATACATTAAAACAATTCTTGTTAACACGAAAAATTCCTAACTCAACGTTATGAGAACTTCATTCTTAACACGGTTCCACTCACTGGAATGCGACCATTAGTGGAGGGAGGCATCAGTTTCAATGGTTTTCATCAGTCAAATAGACCCTAGTATTTATGTAATATTTATAGTGGTTTATCACATCGCTAAGAGTTAGGTTTTTGATTTTAAGGAACGCAAAGCCATATCAACAATTAAACCGTTCAACGTAAACACAGAGGAGCATCTAAACATTCAGAAGACATTGATCGGGTTGGAATTATAGTAGAAGACGCTCACCCAAAATGCATTGCACAGAAACTGAAGTCGGAACGATGTAATGGCGACGAGAACGTATTAACCACATAGTCATTCCTGCGACTTAGTATTATTAATAACTACCACATGACCCATTAATCTCTTGGTGGTGTTCTGATGTAGGGTTAAATATGGCATTCGAACTCTATGTGAGAAAAAGATTTTACATCTATATTATCTGAATATTAATCGCACGCTGAAGTGAACGAAGGCTGTTATTATGTATCTGATTTTGTCCTTTGTTTATTATTATTATTATTATTATTATTATTATTATTATTATTATTATTATTATTATTATTATTATATCTCGTATGGTTTGATGAAAGATATCACTGCTTTATCAGTTCTCCACATATTTTTCTTTACTGGATTACCTTCAAATACCTTATAATCCATATACATTCATTATATTCTTTCTACAATTCTATTATTCACACGTCCAAATTCCAAATGAAATGTCATTCTCGAAGAGATTATATTATATCAGACTTTGTGTGTTTGTCATTTGTGTTCGTTTTTTTTTTACTTTCTTTCTTGATACAACGTAGAAGATATTTTTAAATCTATTCACATCTGCTAATAATAATATTGTTCATTTTCATGTTTTGTGTTGTATGTATTTACATATTGATACAAGCTAGCAATAATTGTGTATACAAAGTGTGTGAATATAAATGCCATTCAGTCAATGTTTTTCTAATTAGTTAATATTCAACCAAACCACTTTCTTCTTGAAATAGCAAAAGGAGAAAAAAATAAACAGCTCGTAATATAATATTTGTAACAAATAAAATATGAATACTAGATGTCTGTGTATTTGCGAGTCTAAGAGTTTTTGAATGAGAGCATATAAATATATAGGAAAAATAAAAATACCTTTGTGAGATGTGAAGGAAGAAGGAGAAGATATAAATGTCAAGACATCTATTGAAAGCCATTAGTGGAAATGGAAAAAATGTTATCATGGAAATGTTAAGAAAAGAGCAAGAATTGCTATTAGAGAATGGCATTGGAATAACAATAAGATGGAAGCCAGTATTACGTAAGGTGTGATATAAGAACGAAATAGGGAACAAACATACAGAGAGATAGCTTTGATAGAATACCAAAGGTTCTAAAGTTTATATTTTCAAACATTTTGCCAAATATTGTGTTTTGTTTGGTTCGTTCTGTCATATTCACTAAGGGTGTTTGTGTTTAGAAAATCTTGATACGCTTACTCCTATAAGACAGCGTCGTTGCACAGATATTGTATTGATTTATTGTTATATTTTTAGCATTCAGCTTTACGGATGAAATCATAGAGACTGAAATAGATCAAAGGGGCGTATCATAAACAGAAAAACTGTCTTCTGTCTGTCTCACCTTTAATACTGATTTTAACTTTAGCACAATGTTACACATTTCACTGGATATTTGTAGCACAGTCCTGGAAGGATACATAGTTTATTGTCTACCTTATTGTGAAATCCAATTCGATTTTAAAGCAGACACTGACTTTAAAATAGGCATATGCTGCTTGCTATTTATGTTGTTTTACGAGGGTTCTACCATCGACAACTTTTCTTATCCCTATTGGTAAAGTCTCCAGATATTAATGGCATGCACTTTTTTTAGGTCTTATCTTATGAGTGGATATATATGAAATTGGCTCCTGAAAAAGCAGAGATTTCCACGTGTATTGTCTGAAATCCGTGTATTATTATTATTAGTGGAGACGCAATGGCTCAGTGGTTAGGGCAGCGGACTCGCGGTCATAGGATCGCGGCTTCGATTCCCAGACCGGGCGTTGTGAGTGTTTATTGAGCGAAAACACCTAAAGCTCCACGAGGCTCCGGCAGGGGATGGAGGCGACCCCTGCTGTATTCTTCCACCACAACTTTCTCTCACTCTTATTTCCTATTTCTGTTGTGCTTGTAATTCAAAAGGGACAGCTTTGTCGCACTGTGTCACGCTGAATACCCCCGAGAACTACGTTAAGGGTACACGTGTCTGTGGAGTGCTCAGCCACTTACACGTTAATTTCACGAGCAGGCTGTTCCGTTGATCGGATCAACTGGAACCCTCGACGTCGTAAGCGACGGAGTGCCAACAACATTATTATTAATCCTGCCAAATACTTATATAAATTCTGCTTTGTCCAGATTTAGAAGATCTGTTCGAGATTAGAATCTCAAACCAACACAAGCATTTAGACTTTTATATTAATCGTTATTAATACAGCCACTTGTTTCCTTAAACATAGGACCCTACATCACAAATAGATTTTAAATGGAGGGTATTTTAACCCCAATCATTGTATCACTAACTGTCACTCCATAGTTCACGAACAAGGGTTACATTTCATCCGATCAACGGAAAATCTTGCTGATGAAATTAACGTGCAAGTGATTGAGCACAGCACAGACACGTGTACCTTTAACGTAGTACACAGAGAGATTCGGCATGACAGGGAATGTGATAATGCTAGCCGTTTGAATTAAAGGTTCAATTAATTTTTGCCAGCTGAGTGGAAAGGAGGAATGCGAAATAAAGTGTCTTGCTCAAGGACACAACGCGTTGCCGGGAATTGAACTCATGACTTTATGATCGTGACTCAAATAACTTAATAACTAAGCCATGCGCCTTATATCACTAGCAGTAAAGTAAAGGAACGGAAGACTTAAAGCTTTCTCTCTCTC
>NC_068981.1:16766000-16766799 GCF_001194135.2 Octopus bimaculoides
TGTGTGTGTGTGTGTGTGTGTGTGTGTGTGTGTGTGTGTGTGTGTGTGTGTGTGTTTGTGCGTGCGTATTTATATACATGAAGGACTGAAAGCATATATACACTGAGACGTACCATAATCGTCCGAAAGATCCGACTAAGGATGCTTATTCCTGACGCATTGATTTCGGCAGTTTCCGTCGCCTCATCAGTTAAGCCAGCTCAGTTTCAGCAATTTCCGGACTCGCTCCGTCATTAGTATGTATGTTTTCGTCATCCAAATAATCGGATGATTATAAGAGATCCTCACTTTCGGATTATGGTCCCTGTTATTGTTCTGCCTTCATGTACGCTAAGTACAGCATTAGACCGTTTTAGCAATTATTTCTAGCAATATAGGTGTTTTCTAACACCCTAGTAGCATTTAGTGACATTTGTAATTCTCCTTTTTCGTGAAACTTTCCAAACCGCCGTTCATATTAATTTTATACATACACACATACACATACGCACACACACACAAGCGCATATATATGCCCACATCAACATTGCAAACGATGCAGAGAAAAATATACAAATGATGCAGAGAGGGGAAGGAACGACAATCAAGTTGTGTTAGTTCGACGCTCAGGAAGGATAGACCTGTCTTTTACGTGTCGCGCCTACGCTATCCTACAAAGGCGAATGAAGTGAGAAAACATATTGAATGATGATAAAGATGTGGAGAGAAAATAAATGTGTCTGGATTGACGGTCGCAAATGCCGAATTATATATTTACATATACATATGAGTGTGTGTACATGTGTATATATATATATAT
>NC_068981.1:16767115-16768497 GCF_001194135.2 Octopus bimaculoides
ATATATATATATATATATATATATATACATGCGTGTGTATGTGTGTGTTTACATATGTGTGTATACATGACATGGTGGTTTAGTGAATAGGGTATTCAGCTCTCGATCGAATGGTCGTGAGATCGATCCTGGTAATCCGTTGTGTCCTAAAGCAAGACATATTTTTTTGCGTTACTCCAGCTGGCAAAAATGAGATGTACCTGCAATTAAGGGTCTAGCCTTCTAACATTGCGTGTCACGTGGAGTTTCTCTTACAACTAAGTTGAAGGTACATGTACCTGAGGGGTGCTCAGCCACTTGTACGTTAATTTCACGAGGAGGTTGTTCCGACGATCGCATCAACTGGAACACTCGTCTTCGTAATCGACGGAGCCAGTTTGTGCATGACGTACTATCAGCTCCCTGATAATGAAAATTACTGGGAGGTGAGCTGGTTGAAATACACAAATAAAAATGCATAATAATTCTATGTATGTGATTCAGTGACCGAATATTCATTTACAATTACTATAAATTACAGTGAAGTGAAAAAAGGCTAATTCGTGATACTTGGACGAAATTTGAACTCAAAAAGAACTGAGGATTGGAACAAAATACTAAAATTCAAATAGTCCAGTACTCTACTCTCTGTACCATTGCACGGACGTATAAAGGATCAGCAGCACCTCTTTCATTGGTAAGTGGCAAGTAACATAGAACTAGTCACCTATTATTTAACGTCTTGTTTCCAAAACAGATCGAAATGGAATCATTCTTCCGTATCTTCCTTGTTACTAGAAACATAACAGTTCTTAGAAAATATTCGAATGGAGATATGTAGAGTGAAAAATTAATAAATATTGGTATCTCAGAGAAATATTAATATAACCAAAATTCTTACAAAAATAGAATTTTACAATAAAAATTCTTTTTTTAATTCAACCAACATTCAAACAAAAAAACCTTTTCATTCTATATTAGTCTGAAAACACACAGAGAAGTTACGAATTAGAAATGCATAAAAAAGATACGGGCAATGTCAAAGACATTAAAATTACATTAGAATTACATTAAATTTCCTGGACAAAATTACTTAGCCATGTTTTTCAATTGCATATTTGTTGATAGTCGGGTTTGTTTTTTCTCCCTTTTCTTCCTAATATTATATTATCGGTCTGATTGAAGAAGAGAAAACGATAAAAGAGACTGGGGGAAATGTATGTGTGTATGAATGTGTGTGTGGCGGGGGGCGTGTGTGTTTGCAAAGATTTAGTATTGATTCAGAATGGAAACGTTTGCAGATGACAGCAATATATATCTCTTTATAATTCAACCAATTCAGGCATGTCTCCCTCTCTCTCTCTCTCTCTCTCTCTCTCTCTCTCTCTCTCTCTCTCTCTCTC
>NC_068981.1:16768984-16772344 GCF_001194135.2 Octopus bimaculoides
ATATATATATATATATATATATATATATATATATATATATATACATATATATAACAACGATAGCGTCCTTCCAATATCGCTACTTGGAGTTCGCTTGTAAAGGATTTATCGACATGCGTACTGGAAAGATGGCCGAAAGAACCTAGATATCTCATGGTTTTCGTTTATTAGTGTACGTCTAGTGATGCACTTCAGTTCCCTTTTTTGGCAAACGCATGACATGGGGAGTTGGCTTAAATGATTTATTATTTTCATGTGAAGAGGCGGTTTCTTTCCTTCTAAATAAGAAACGTTTAATTTAAAAATTAACGCCTTTTAGGCTCTTTTTCAATTGCAAGTGCCTATTTGTTTAAACATTGATTTAGCCTGTCTATAGATATGTTGTTTGTCAACGGCTACACACTTTCGCGTGTATTGAGTGAATGAATACGTGCTTCTGTGTTTGAAAGGGCACTAACCTAGTGGTCATTGCATTACCTTCACGATCTTGCAATCATAGCTTCCGGACCTAGTTGTGCTTTGTTCATGAGAAAAGTATTTCCCTTCAAGTTGCTTTGCGATCAATTTAACGTCAGTTGCAACGCAACACGCACTGCGCAAGCAATGTCGATTTGATGTATGTGGGTCAGCTAATATAAAGCCCTGAAGGTGATCACTATAAACAACTCAGTTGAGCAAGTTGTTCAGCAAGAGTTTGTGTAACTGACCTGTCGCTTACAACAGGAAAATCCTAACACTTCTATATTTTCAGTGACTCAACTATTGATTTCTTCTAAGTAATGACTATGGATCTTGGGTTCCAATGATATGTTTCTCAGCTAAATAGATATCGCATGTGTTTTGCCCAATGTTATTTAGTGGTACAGTATAAGGAGTGAGACTTAATGCAGTCTCTAAATGTGATGGAATACATGCGCTGCTTAAATATGCTCTAAAGTGTGTTCCTTGAGCTAAGCATATCTCTGAATATCATCATTTAGTACTGTAGTATCTTTCTGAATATCTGCTTTAAGAAGGCAAGAAATATTTATGTGTAAGTTCTGTGTGGTTCTGAAATTGGAAGTTGGCATTTGGAATAAAAGCATGAAGATTCTGCATTCGATGCTTTGTGTTTTTCTTTGTCTTTTTTTTCTGTTGTGCATTTTTCATTGATACAAAGTTGTCAAATCAGCAATAGCAGGTTTTCATATATTTTCGAATAAAAAGCATGAGGAACATGCGAATTACGAGAAGTTGCTTGTCTAAAGAACGTTATAACAACATTGTGCATTGCCGTCGTTATAAAACAGAAGCTACTTCCTAATACTCTTTTACACACTCATGTGACTGCGGCCATGCTGGAGCACCGCCAGGACTTTTTCTTTGTAAGCCTAGTACTTATTTTGCCGAACCGCTAAGTTACGGGGACGTAAACACACCAGCACCGGTTGTCAAGCGATGTTGGGGGACAAATACAGACACACAAACGTATACACACATACATATATATACATACATACGACAGGCTTCTTTCAGTTTCCGTCTACCAAATCCACTCACAAGGCTTTGGTCGGCCCAAGGCTATAGTAGAAGACCTTTGCCCAAGGTGCCTCGCAGTGGGACTGAACCCAGACCCCATGTGTTTGGTAAGCAAGCTACTTACCACGCAGCCACTCCTACGTCTGACTACTTATTTTAACAAAAGTTTCGTTATATAAACGTATAGCATTCTAAGTATCGTTATCGTCTATACAATAAACTACTCAATTAATGAAGAAATCGAATTTTATTACACTAAATTGCTGTCGCGTTTAATTTTCGAATTAATAGGACCGAGAATTCGTTTACTAACTTAGCCCTAACACACTAATTACTGAATGACTTGTAGCAATACAAACGATGCCATTTAACATGAGAAAGGTAACTTTCGTTTTAAAATCTCATAAAATGAAGCATTGATCTCTATACACACTTGGGAATTCGGAAATCTATCTTCGAACTGCACGTGTGAATTGCTTTGCAGTTGTTAATGTCACAGCTATAGGCGCGTAATAAACAATTGCTATATGTGACAGCCATTTTTTATTGATAACGAAAGATTTCTACAGCATAAAATATTGAGGTAGGAAAGTGGTTAAATATTATTCACAAGCACCTATTGCAACTACGTGGTTTAGGGCTCAGTCCCACTGCGCGGTACATTGGTCATGTGTCTTCTACTGTAGCATCAGGCCTACCAATGCCTTATGACTGAATTAGTTAGATGGGTATGGAAGCCTGTTGTATATTCTATTCCTTTATCCTTGTATTTGTTTCAGTTCTTTGACTGCTACCATTCTGGAGTACCACATTTTAGTCGAACAAATCGACCCCAGGACTTAATATTTGTAAGCCTAGTATTTATCTTAACGGTTTTATGCCGAACCACTAAGTTCCGGGGACGTAAACACACCGACATCAGTTGTCAAGCGATGGTGGTGGAGACAGACACAGACACAGACACACAAGCATACACACACACTAACACACACACACACACACACACACACACACATATATATATATATATATATATATATATATATATATATATATATATATATGTATGTATGTATGTACATATATATAAATATTCTTTCTCCTATCTATCTATTCCTCTTCCGTTCTAGTACCCCCTCTCCATTCACCCCCCTCTCTCTCTCTCTCTCTCATATTATATTAGTTCTTCATGTATCTCATTTTTATTTCACAATAACTGTAGAATCCGCTCTTTATATTTTTTCACATTGGTCAGCGCACGAATACAGCAAACTCTTCTCTTAGAGGATATCTTCACAGCTGCCGTATTAGAGAAGTCACACTTCCTAAAGTAGCTATCAAAGCCATCTTTAGAAATATAACTTACACATTAAAGAACGAACCAACAATTATATGATGTCTCTAGTCGCAGATTAACAATCGTACTGACAATCGTGGCTGTCACAGTTTATTGTATGGTTTGAATAATGAAGGCATCACGTTCTTACGATGATCTGCATCTTTGCACATGCCATAAAGGATTTGGTGTCCTTTAGAGCCTCACTGCTCACTTGAAATCAAAATTTTAGTTTCAGGTTAAGAATGATATCAGCCAAAATATCGAATAAATTTAATTATCTTCTCTCTGTCTTTTTTTTTCATTGCTAAATAATGCCCAATGACCTCGCGCGTGTGTGTGAGAGAGAGAGAGAGAGAGAGAGAGAGAGAGAGAGAAAGGCAGTGTGTGGGTATGAATGTGTGTGTACATGTGTGTGTGTGTATATATGAATGCCTGTAGTTATATACGTACGTGTATATATATATATATAGATAGATAGATAGATAGGTTTCTTTATTAGCCAC
>NC_068981.1:16772444-16776742 GCF_001194135.2 Octopus bimaculoides
GGCACCGCGCACGTTTGCGCCTTGCCGATCAGTTTCTCGATGACAAGCGATCAGTTTCTCGATGATAGATAGATAGATAGATAGATAGATAGATAGATAGATACCCATATATGGGAAAAGAGAGAGAGAGATATAGAGTTCCCATATTGCTGTCATCTGACTATACTATTATTTTCCCATTAGCTGTCTCTAAACTTTACTGCTGGTGAGATCCACAGATAATAGATGTCACCGCATTTGTAATCTAATTGTTACAAATGTAGTGACGGCTAAAGTCTGTAGATTTATCTCATAGTAAAATTTAATGCGAAAAATCAAATCAGCTGACACGTCAGGAAATATATTTATTAGTTACCTCTAGGGATCACTCCTAGACTTGAAAATTGTGTTGAGAAATGTTAAAAGGCCTAAAGTTGTATATACATTTGTCAGTTAATTTATATTTATTTTGACAATAATGTTATGCTCTAAGTAGTAATATTTGCAGATACAAAATCGTGGTATGCGTGTGAGCCTGTGTGTGTGTGTGTGTGTGTGTGTGTGTGTGTGTGTGTTTGTGTCTTTCTGTATGTATATACAGGGTACGATGGCTAAATTGTAGCCATTTTATATTTTTAGTTTCGCATATGCGAATTGTTTGTTTTTGATTTTGTCGACTACACAGTATGGTAGGGTCAGTTATGCACCGTCTGTGAGAAGAACAGCTCCATGACGCAATTAACTCCGCCAGAAATTTGGAAACGACATGCTGTACTGCTTGGCATACGCACCTGAAGCTCCAATACAAACATTTCAGTGTGTGTGTGGGTGTCAAACTGAGGACAGTGCAGAGGATTCGGAAAGAGTTGGATGAAACTAACGACGATTAAGAAGGTACGGCAGCTCGGAAAACTCATTCTGGTGGTTCTGATGACAAAAGTACTCCTGAATCTGTTGGTGAGATCCGAACCATGATTTACAACGATCCATCCAACTCAATCAGGTTCATCGCCAAGGACATGGGATTGTCTGAGTTTCTTATCAGGCAGGTAGTGCATGAAGATATACATACAATATAACAAAGGGCCAATTTTATCCCAAGCCATCAAGGACAAGAGGAAAGACCACGCTCCGAAGCTTTTGAACAAACGCAAGCATCACTTGCAACCGACGGATTTTTATCAGACGAGAAAATCTCTGTCAGGATCAGATGAACAATCGTTGACTTACCGAGTCCCCAAAACAAGTACCGATATTGATAAAACTCAAACATCTGGTCAATATCATGGTGTTTGGAGTGATCACTAGTGATGGAGACGTTATACCTCCATTCATCTTCCCACACAGCATCAGACTCAACACGGAGCCCTACATCAAGTGCCTACATGAGGTAGTGCTGTCCTAATTCAAGAGGGTGGCTGTGGAAGACCCTATATCTGGTTGTCTGGCTATCTGGCAACAGGACTCTGCATCATGCCACACAAGCAGGAGAACCCAGTCATGGCTGTTAGACGATTTCTGCCACCACATCAACCCTAACATCATGCCACTTAACTCCCCAGACTGGAACCCACTTCATTATTATGTTTTGGGCGCAGTTGAGAGAGAGAGAGAGAGAGAGAGAGAGAGAGAGAGAGAGAGAGAGAGAGAGAGAGAAACCAACAGAGCTCTTCGTAACACCAAAGATGAACTAAAGCGAGGTCTATGGTAGCATTCACCAACTTAAATAAGGAAACCGTTCAGTAGAGTTGCAGAATATTCTGAAATCGTTTGGAGGCCATGGTTGAAGCCAATGGCGATTTTATTGAATAAATTTACTCTTTGGTATTTCAAGATAATTTTATGTAATTTTGGTAAATATATGTTAAAATGACGTCAGTGTTGTTTTCGTTTTTGCGTAATTTAGACAATTTATTCACCGCACGTCGTATACATACGTACATACATACGTACGTACATACATACATACATACATACATACATACATACATACATACATATATACATACATACATACGCACGTACGCACGCACACACATATACATACGTGAATACATACATACATACATACATACATGCATGCATGCATACATACATACAAACTTGCATACATAGTTCTCCAAGTTATAACAGATGAATCTTAAAGAACAGCTGTCTGTGTGTACTCTTTCCCAATATGCCGAAGACCTAGCCCTCAGCTTTTATAGCAGAGAATCTGGATGAAGATCTTGAAGCCATACCTAGATTACAGGTGCCTCAGAGAAAATTTGGTGAGCAGTAGAGTTTTAACAAGAATATGGCTGTATTCGGCAGAAAAGAAGCTTGGCAGGAACTTCGTACGGTGTATCTTGTGTGAAATATGGGTGTTCATGAGATTCGCTATGGTTATACTTGGACTAATATTAAAAGAAAGCGTGCAGATATGTAGGGTTAGTTAGCTTTCAGAACATTGGTAAAATAAGCTGTCTTCAATACTGGAAAGGCTCTATAAAAGTAATTGAAGTGTTCTAGTACTAAGACAATCAATCCTCCGTAGAGAGTGTGGTTCTGGAAGCATAGCAGCTAAAAAAGATTGGAAATAGTTCAGTGAGGTATTACGCAAGATGATTCTGTCTTCGAATTAAGGATATGTTGTACATTGTGCGCAAAATGCGATGCTCTATAGTAGGCTGTCAGGAACTTTGAATTCAGAGGAGGTGCGAAGAAGTTGTAGAGAAACGTATTCCGTTAGATTTGTAAAGTTAGCGTGCCTGAGTGATGTAGTAGAGACGAGCTGAAAGGAAAGCAGGGCATAATTCATTAGATATAGAGTGCAAGAGATACGACTGCAATAATATGGATATGTAATGCTATGGATTATGACTTATGGCTAAACGAGAACCAGGAGATCCAAGAGGAAGGAAATTGAAGGAAAAGACCAAGGATCACAGAAGCAGAAATAGTGAATGGTTATCTCAGGATGCTGGCCCTCACTTCATAAAGAAGATGAAAAGAGAACACAACACATGGCGAAAAGCTATGTAAGAGACGTCACATCCAACGCATATAGGAGGACTTGGGGAGGAAGGGGATTAATGCATAATGTTGTGTCTTTGTGATACAGTCTACGTCACATCTCTAGAGAAGATTTTGACTCAGTATAGAAAATATAGGACAATGTTAAGTAATATGGCAAGTATAAATTGTAATCTTGCATATTTATTACGAAATGTAAATCTACTTTAACAACGATATCAAATTTATGGCTATTGAAGAATAACATACTAGTTATTCCATCACCAGACACGAATGACGCAAAGCTGCATAGAGTGAAATCGATCAATAACTAAATTTATTGAATTGGTTTCATAATTATAATTACTTTAATTCTACACATTCATTACCAGACATTAGGATTCATAGTTACTCTGGATTGATTCCTATTGAATAGAATGACAGACAACAGCAGGCTACCGAGATATGTTAAGTTGGTGTTAACATGTTTAATGCAAGGGGCATTAAAAAGAAAACTACCATGCAGCGAGGAGAAAAACCCATACGAAGCATTGCTTAATATCATTTGTAAAAATCGATAGAACATTGGCAATAATAGGCTGTCATATTTAAATATATTTCTTTGTGTTCTGTGTTCAATTCCCGGTGGCGTCGACAAAGTCTATCCATCATTCTGGTGTAGATAAATTAAAGTACCAGTCATGCATCAAATAAAACCTTTTTGCGGCTTTGTACCCATGTTAGAAGCCAATATTATTATCACGGATGAAGGCAAAGTGCTGAAAGAGCTGTTAGCATGCTGGGCAAAATGCTTGGAAATATCACTAAATATGTGTATAACAGTTGCATCATTTTTAGGGACATGATCAGCCATCTTGTGGAGGTACGGGCTAATCAAATACACCGACCACAGTACTTGATTTTATTTATTTTAACGATCAAGGAAGGATTAAAAGCAAAACTGAATTGCCCCTTAGCAGAAATTGAACACAAAACGTAAAATAGTCGGAATAAAATATTGCAAGACATTTTGTCGATTCTTTAAGGATTCATTAAATCCGTCTCCTTTAAGGTATCATATGTGCAAGGCATTGCTGTGTGATAGGAAGTTTGTTTCCAAGCGACATGGTTCCGGGTTCAGGTTTCCGTCCTATTGCGTGGAACCTTGAGCAATTGTATTCTACTACACTCTCAGGCCGACCGAAGCCTTGTGACTGTATTTATTCGACAGAAACTGAAAGAAGCCCATTTAAGTACTAGTTAAGCTAGTTGAGTATATCGCATGCCTCGTGCCAAAATTTGAAACCAATATTTCATATATATAT
>NC_068981.1:16776752-16779574 GCF_001194135.2 Octopus bimaculoides
TATATATATTCTACTATTCTTTTTAGGCATTCTTTTAGGAAACAAATATTTTGCATCACAAGCTGTATTATCCCATGCCTAAAATTAATGTGGTTGATCATGTCTGGGACACGGTTCACCAGAAATTTCTCCAATAGGCCAAGGAATGGCTGTGTGGTAAGTAGCTTGCTTACCAACCACATGGTTCCGGGTTCAGTCCCACTGCGTGGCACCTTGGGCAAGTGTCTTCTACTATAGCCTCGGGCCGACCAAAGCCTTGTGAGTGGATTTGGTAGACGGAAACTGAAAGAAGCCCGTCGTATATATGTATATATATATATGTATGTGTGTGTATATGTTTGTGTGTCTCTGTTTTTCTCCCACCCAACATTGCTTGACAACCGATGCTGGTGTATTTACGTCCCTGTATCTTAGCGGTTCGGGAAAAGAGACAGATAGAATAAGTACTAGACTTACAAAGAATAAGTGCTGGGGTCGATTTGCTCGACTAAAGGCGGTGCTCCAGCATGACCACAGTCAAATGACTGAAACAAGTAAAATAGTAAAAGAGTAATCAGGGTTGTTCACTAAGGTTAAAGAACAACAACAACAACAATAAGAAACTGCCGATAGAGAAAAAATATTTTTTAGGAATGATATATCTAGAACTAGTATACCCAATGTGTACTTCTACTTTTGAAATTCGTAAGATACAACTTGAGGGATATTTAGCTGTTATTTATTGTCATTATTGCTACCATATACAATCTCGTTATCTTGTGTCATGAATAATACTTCCAAATGGTTTCAAAATTTGACATAAGGCTAGCAGTTTTAGTGGGAAAGTGCAGCCAACTGCATCAACCCAAGTATTTGAATGATACTTATTTTATCGACCCCTAGCCCCACGAAGGATGAAAAGCAAAAATCAAACTCAGCAGAATTTGAACTCAGCCCGTTACGTTCCGGAAGAAATTTTGCTAAGCATTTTTTCCAACGGGCCAAAGATTCTGCTAGCTCACCGCTTTTGTGTCAAGAAAATGATTTCAAATTTTGGTCGACGGTTGATTTTGCGGAGAGGGGAAGTTGACCCCAGCACTTAACTGGTTCTTGTTTTATCATCCCCGAAAGGATGAAAGGCGAAGTTGACCTCGCCAGAGTTTTGAATCAGCAGCATTTCATTCGGAGTGTTAACGGTTCTGCAAGCTCTTCGTTTCATGTGTCATGCCTAATAAAATAAAATAAAATAAAAACACAAATTATTTCCAGTCAAAGAAGTTTTAACACTAATCTTTCTATACAGATTTGATCCTCAGTTCCTACTATTTTACATTACCTGATGTCCCAACTTCACTTCGAAAATGCACTCAACTATTCGTTATCCTATTTATTTTTCTCATAAAATATTATATGAGTCTTTATGGCGGGTAGTAAGCAGGAAAAGGTGTCAAAGATCAGAGTGTCTGGATAATAACAACAGCGATTGGAATAAAAGGATTTTAACATTTTCACTTTGGATAACTTATTTTCGGACCTTGAAATATCCACTCACTTACTGGAACAAAGAAGGAAATATATAATAAAGAGAAAATATCTTAATGCTTATTTTCCTTTTTCTGAGAATTATTACACGAAAAGTAGGTGTGTTAAAACTATTCTAGCGCCAGGTAAATAGATACGTGTTATGCAAAAGCTATATTGACTCTCAGAACACCTCAGGCTGTGAAGTAAATTAGTTCACAACAAAGGAAAGTGTTGAAGTAAATTATCGACTGTTGAGGAAATTAGATAAAATTGCCGTTGTCAATGAACTAATGGAAAAATCATTATAGGTATATTTTGTTTTCTGTCTTTTCACAAAGTCTTTGTGAACTAATCAAAAAAATGTTATATATATGTATATATATGTATATGTTCCACCTTGGATTTTAAAAGAAACACACTGATGTTGACATTTTCTAATTCTTACGATCAAACTGGCAAAAGACATTAACGAAAAAGTCTGCATCATTTGACAACTTTCTCAAGACAGTTTTATTGCGTAATTTTTCACACAGTATCGTTAACATGCCACCATTACAATTCTTTGAGGAAAGTTTGGTAAATAATTCTTTAACTATTAGCAAGCATCAGTAATTTATACATAAAGCAGCAGAAAATATCAATTTTTTTTATCTTCGTGCAGCGCCTAGAGGAATGGTTTTCAGCATTATAGACGCGTTTACGTAATTGCTCGATCTTCTAGAAAAATTACAAAAATCTCCCTTATATCACACTCTACCTCATAAACAAGGGAAAAGTATATTATACAGTGTAGGCCTACATATTCTCATAAAGCCAGAGGTGTCATACCTGATATGACAGGGATCATAAGCATGGAAAAGTCAGATTTTGTACTGCTGTTGTATGTAAACTTATAAAGCTGTGATACGCATAAATGTTGTGATATTGTTCATAAATAAGGAAGGAAAGGATGAGTTATGTACATATATGTATATACTTAACTACATAGAAACAAACGCACACATATACACACACATGCATGCATACATACATACATACATACATACATACATACCTACCTACATACATATACAAGGTGGTATTAAAAATCTGCAACGAAGGCATTGTACAAGCTTATGGCGACGAGGTAATGGGTAGTATACAATGTTTCGAGTGGCATGGGCGCTGCAAAAGCGGAATAACGTCCCTGGAAGATGATGGGCGATTTGGAAGACCTGCCACGAGCGACACTCCCGGAAATGTAGACAAAATTCATCAGCTTATGCATGTGGATATACGTATATATATATATATATATATATATATATATATATATATAT
>NC_068981.1:16779671-16782694 GCF_001194135.2 Octopus bimaculoides
GTGTGTGTGTGTGTGTGTGTGTGTGTGTGTGTGTGTGTGTGTGCGTGATTTAGTCAATATATATATGTATATATATGCACACACAGATATATATATATATATATATATATATATATATATACTTTGTTTGTGTATTAAAGCTACCATTGGTTTCATGCTTAAGAATACCTTAACAATTATCACGCCTCTCAAATAGATACATCGGTGATCGTATACAACTTCCAATTAAAACGCCGCTGTAAGCGCTATCCCATTTGTATGATGTGGAAAAGATGTCAACAACTTTGCCCAAATGATGTGGGCATCAGCTTTAAAATTCACCCAAGGCCTAGTTGCCGTGTCAGACGTCCTTTACATTAAAACACAAGGAACTATTTCACTTTCACTACCCCTACTCTCTTTAACGTCATACGAAGACACATAAGACAAGAAAAGATCTGCAACAATTTCCAGATGAACCACCTACAGCAGGATATATCTCTGTAAGCGATTACTCATTACTTGAATGGGGTCATGGTACCCAAAGTAGGATTGTAATATGAAGCATCATTTTTTTTTTCAGGCGGAAGGCATGGCCTGGGCTATTTTCAGTCGTAGCTTATATGGGTTTGTAAATTTCTAAGTATGTGTGTGTATTTGTGTTTTTGTGTGTCTGTGTGTTTGTCTGTGAATGTGTTTGCGTGTGCTATATGTATTTGTGTATGTGTGTATGTATGTTTGTGTATGTGTATGTGTGTATATTAGTGTGTCTATGCGTGTCTATTTGTGTATGCATCTTTGTGTGTATGTGTGTGCATGTGCGTGTGTGTGTGTGTGTGATTTAGTCAAAAATGGTGGCGAAAAGTGACGTTTCCTTATGATAGGCTTTGTAATTGTTGAGGTATAAAAAGCTTCTCGAGAGGATTATAATAACCCTTTCTACTATAGACACAAGGCCTGAAATTTGTGGGAGGGGATTGTCGATTACATCGACCCCAGTACATAACTGGTACTTATTTTCTTCGACCCTGAAAGGTAAAGTCGACCTCTGTGCGATTTGAACTCGGAACATAGCAACGGGCGAAATACCTAGCAGTATTTCGCTCGGCACGCTAAAGATTCTGCCATCTCACCCTCTTACAGGATCCTAATATTGAGCACCATTCATTCTTTGTGATCGGTCTCTAAGGTGCCTCACTTATAATATTTTGTTACGTGTAGAGAGTCCTATGTTTACCTACGCATACACTCACATATATAAACATGCATTATTTAGACATACTTACACATCATATTTACATGCGGGTGTGAGAGTGTATGTGTGTGCATATGCTTTCCCTATGTCTAATTTGAATCAATAACATTTATCTGTAAAAAAGAACTTTCAAAACAGCTAGCGATAAATAAATTCAGTAACGGTCGCCATATTGTTTCCAGAACGTTGTCAGTTACCGCCACTCGCAGACAGGCAGACAAACACAAACAGACAAGAACATACACGCACATAAATGCACACGCAAACACACGAGCACAAACGCACGTATATACATATAAATATATTTCTTTTCTTCTCCATTGTTTCGCTTTATCTGTCATGCAACATTCATTGTATAACAACACTGAATGTTCCTTATCATATATATATGTATATATATATATATATATATATATATATATATATGTTCTGAATGTCACATGTTGGTCTTTATTGTTTTGTCCGAGCTTTTCGAGATTTTCCTATTCTGGTTTTGAGATGGGAGATCTGTGTTTCCCCCCAACCCCGCGGTTGTAATTCTGTCTGCAATTTGTTGATAGAGTTCTAAATGTAGGAAGGACATATTTGATTATACCATGTTAAGACTTCAGACTAGGAGCATATGTGTATGTGTTTGTGTGAATGTGTTTGTATGTCTGAGTGTGTGTGCATTTCCTATATGTGTGTGCGAGCGCGCGTGCGTGTTCCAATGATTTTGTGCCTGTGTTAGTAGTTAAGCGTGTATGTATGTTTCTCTACTCACATTTTTCCGTATGCATGCATATATATGTATCTCTCTGACTCCCTCTTTCTCTTTATATATGTATATATCTGTGTATCTCAGTGTCTGTGTGTGTAAACATTGTGAGTAAAACCCGGATTCATATCAGGTTGTGTTGGCTGCGAATTAAGTTTGAATCATAATATTTTAAGAACATCGAAATCCTGCATTCGAAATAGAAGTTATGGGCTACATCTCGGTGCTGAGAATCCGAAGTTTAAGTAAAAAAAATTGGCATTTCTTATCCATCGACAATTGAACCCCTTGCTGTGTTAATATTCTAGATGAACATAACATTCATGGATCTTTGTGTATTACACTGCACTTCACCGAAATTAAATACCCGCCATCGCACCACACTACCTTCCATTACAATACACTATAACGAGTTGCACTAAGCTTTGCATAACCTCTTCTTCTGTTCACTAAAAATTACATAAAATGAAGTACAGCAATACCTTGCCATATCGAGGTTGACCTATCACGAACTCAGTGCATCGCAGATTTTTCTGTCTAATATATGTAAATTTATATCGTGGACTCAGTATATCACGAGTTTCTGCGGCCCTTAGGTATTCATATTTCGTAAGTTTTTAATTATTTCTGTGGTAAAATAAGTATATTCACACCTAAAAATTAATAAATTGATAAATAAAAATAGAATACTGCACTGTATAACACATTAATTAAAATATATTAAAAGAAAATACGTAGTGTAACATAGATGAGTAAACAAAGAATCGCAAACACTGTATGGAAAACGAAACTCGGGAGGTGAGTGTGAATTATTGTTTTTTACATTCATAATAAAATAAATATAATCAAGTGGCTGTTTGATAAGTAGCTTGCTTACGAACCGCATGGTTCCGGGTCCAGTCCCACAGCGTGGCACCTTGGGTAAGTGTCTTCTACTATAGCCTCGGGCCGACCAAAGCCTTGTGAGCGGATTTGGTAGACGGAAACTGAATGAAGCCCGTCGTATGTATGTATGTATATATATATATATAT
>NC_068981.1:16782788-16790674 GCF_001194135.2 Octopus bimaculoides
ATATATACATATATATACGTATGTGTGTATATGTTTGTGTGTCTGTGTTTGTCCCCCCAACATCGCTTGACAACCGATGCTGGTGTGTTTACGTCCCCGTAACTTACCGGTTAGGCAAAAGAGACCGATAGAATAAGTACTGGGCTTACAAAGAATAAGTCCTGGGGTCGATTTGCTCGACTAAAGGCGATGCTCCAGCATGCCCTCAGTCAAATGACTGAAACAAGTTAAAGAGTAAAAGAGAGTACAGTACTGTTTCTGCTTCGCGGATTTTCACTTATCGCGGGAGATTTTGGAACATAACACCCGCGATAATCGAGGGATTACTGTACTTCAATATTTCATAACTGTCAGTGCTCCACGTATCAATTATAAGCTGAAGGCTTTAGAAGAAACGACAGCTTTAAGAGTACTGCGTAATTCTTTTGTGGAAGCCGTCATTCGGCGTGGTGTAAAGCAAAGAATCAGTGCTGAAGAGTTCAAGTATTTAGGACTATTATGCCTTATCTGTACAACATACTTATGGAATTAGGCACTTTTGTGAAATACTTATTCGTTGAAAATACATCCATTTTCGGGTTATCAACGAGAGGATGGTGTCCTTTATCCATTAAATATTTATTGCAATTATAGGGAACAAAATATTTCATGTATAAAGACACCCTCCTCCCATAGATAACCTGAAAATGAATATATTTTGTGGCGTTACTTTCATTTCGTGAGATAAGACGTCCAGGATAACTTCTAACTTCACATCACAAAGTAGTTTATGGAATTCCTGCTTTTTTTTTTTTTTTTTTTGTAACAAAATCCCTTTTACATATAACTTTTTTCACTGAAAAAAATGTGATGCTATGAAACTCCATAATAATGGTACCTATATAAGTTACATTATAAGACCATCATGTGCGTGTGTATGTGTATATATTTATGCATGTGTGTATGTATGTATATATACATTATCGGGCGCACATACATAGCGTATGTGTTTGGTCATTTGCTGCAAGTGATATGAGAGAGATTTGCTTGCTATTCTGAGCATTTGATGTGTAATACATAAAAGCTTCTTTTCTGGCTCTAGGTTGCTTTTTAACGGATTGAGACTGGTGCGCTCTCGATAGTCTTCACTAACGATTCTCATCCCTTGGGTTGGTCACAGAGCGTTCCATAGTAATACCGGTCTTAGTCGGAGTACTTTAGAACGATCATATTCGTGCGACTGTCTGGAGATTGAGATTTACTGGGAAGTAGGTTCACTGAATGATTCTGGAGAAAACAGAAGACACAGAACTAACAGCTCAAAAATGAAGCAATTACAGATTAACACTGTCCGATGACATAGTTCTATATTTAAGAGATGAGGAATTATGTACATTATTTACATTTGATGGATATTTGTCCGCATCTTGTTTGTTGTTAACACATCGTTTCGGTTGATATACCCTCTAGCCTTCATCAGGTGTCTTGGGGAAATTTCAAACCTGGGTTCTCATTCCTAAGGTATTTTTCGATGTTGTTGTTGTTGTTGTTGTTGTTGTTGTTATTCAGGTCACTGCTTGGAATAGAAATTTCCCCAAGACACCTGAAGAAGGCTGGAGGATATATCAGCCGAAACGTTGTGTTAACAACAAACAAGATGCGGACAAATATCCGTCGAATGTAAATAATGTAAATAATGTTTAATGATATGTTCGAAATGTGACGGTTTTCTCAATAATATACGTACATACATAGAGAAGCACAACGCCTTAGTGGATAAGATGTTTTAATATCTATTTATTAATAAGGTGTCTCAATTGTCTTCTTGCGCTTCATTGTTTCTCTGTGCAGAACATTTCCAGCTACGTTACTTTTCAGCTTTCTGTTAGCGTTAACTAATTTCGAAAAACTCAGGCTCAGAACACAACTCACAAATTGTCAGCCGATCGTTCTATTCATTTCAATATCATGCGTAGGGAATTTGTTGTGTCTCATAAAAGTCTTTTCCTTTTCACTTTTATAAGTTCGGAAATAATACTTCTTATATAATCTTCCTTAAGTGAACAATATTGGGTCATTTTGAGTTCAATGTAAGTTTCAAATAAACAGAAGAAAAAAATCAATAGCCCGCTACCACTATGATTCTAAACAGTTTGAAGTATTTCGCAAATAATATCTATACAGACTTCATATTTCGTCTAGAATAATTTATCTATTTATATCAAATAATGCTAAATATATCTTTTCTTAAATATTTTGTCTAGTGTGTAGTATTATGTATTTTTATAGAATAACACTAGTTCTTTAAATATTCTATTAAGAAATTTCCTGTAGCCTTTGAGCTTTTTGTGGAACGTAGGCTATCAACATATATTTTTTACATCCTCTTGTCATTCTGATGGGCCCTAAAGCATCAACAAGTTTTTCTAAGTAATTCTGTCCCGTGTAGCATATACTTCTGAATTCTGTAGCACATACTTCCCAAGTCGTTGCACCCTGTGTATAACCTCATTCAGTTCATCCCCTCTCGCTTGTCTTGAATGTTATCGAGATATTCCTGCTGGCTTCTAGCAAAGCAAGGACATTTGCGCATTAGTAAGCACCATCTTCTTCGTGCCATGAGATGAGCAAGCTCTGCAGTTTCAATGTGATAGGTCTTGTCAGAGAGGACTCCATAAGTTTTTATTACAGAGTGACTCCCTCGTTTGAACAACATTCATGCATCTTGCATTCTCTTGAGGTTTCCATACTAAACTTATTCTGGGCTGCTAACCCAACGTACGACACATAACCTAGAACATCAGCTGTACGTTTAGTAGTATTTTACTGTGTGACACCTACAGAAAAGCAGTTGGTATCAATTACATATTTTCTGAAGTGAGCTATGCATCTACATATGACATATCTACTGTATGTTATTTTCTATCAATCTATATACAGAAATTTTAACTTCAATTCTTACTTAAATAAAGTTCATAAATGGCTAAACCCTTATGCCAACGGAAAATATCTCGTTTAGTATACACGATTCAAAGATACCGAAAGGTCTTTTACAATGGTAATATCTTGGAATTTGAAAAATACTAAAAGAAAAAAATCTTAAAAGGAAATATAATGAGGTGCAATATTTTCACATCATATTCACGCCGGAGGAAATCATAGTTCGGAACTAAGGAGGTAATGGGTGAACTTTAATCTAAACTTCTCACAGTAAAAATTCAATGCTAAGATTTCGTAGAAAGTAGATATATATTCATACCAAATTTATTGATGATAAAATGGAAACTGGAAATGTCTTCTGGGCATCAATTATAAATCTGTCGTCAGGTCACTAAATAAGCCAAGTAGTGCGCAAATACTCTAATATACTGATGATATCCAGCAGAGTTATTCAGGCAGCGAGCTGGCAGAAACGTTAGCCAGCCGGGCGAAATGCTTAACGGTATTTCGTCTGTCTTTACTTTCTGAGTTCAAATTCCGCTGAGGTCGATCTTACCTTTCATCTTTTCGGGGTCGATAAATCAAGTACCAGTTGCGTACTAGGGTCGATCTAATCGACTGGCCCCTTACCCCAAAATTTCGGGCCTTGTGCCTATAGTAGAAAAGGATATCCCGCTGAGTTATTAAGAAGGTTTGAAATAGTGATTAGTGACAATTTCTGACTCGTGTTTTCTTACCTCCTCACTCGCAACCAAATGGTGAACGTTCTGTGATCACTTGACTTGCTAGAAATAACAGCTAAAACTCTTTCAAGACACAGTATAATGGTTTAAAGAATGTAGAATACTCTGAACAATATAGTATTTGATATATAAAATGCCAGGAATATCACAGCTGGTATGCTTTTCATCACAACTGCTGCAAAACAACCGACCTGGAACAAACAACAAAAACATGAGCGCTCTCAAATTTTGAAACAATGCCAGCAAGTTTGGGGGAGGGCGTAAATCGAATGCATCGTCCGAATGTTCAGCTGGTATATTTTTTATCGACCCTGAAAGGATGAAAGGTGAAGTTGACCTTCGAATTTGAAGGCAGAACTTAAAGTGTCCAAAGAAATATGGTTGAGTATTTTGCCAGACGAGCTAACGATTCTATCAGATCGCCGACTGAGTAACAACAAAAGATGCTTTCAAATTTTGGCACAGTTTTTGACCGGATGGGGAAGTGGATTACATCGCCCCACCCCCACCACCACTACTTGACTTGTTTTAGTTTTATCCACCTCTAAATTATGAAATGCGAAGTCAGCCTCGGTGGAATTTGATCTCAGAACATAAATACAAACGAAATACCGCTATGCATTTTACCCAGCCAGCTAACGGTTCTCTCAGCTGACCGCCTTCCTAATAACAAGTAATATCGATTGTTATTTTATTGCTCTAAAACAGACAAAATAAATAATAAAATTTCTTATGTTGATTTTATAATTCTGATCACCTGTATCATAATACCTGTTTGCAGTAACTATATTCTAAAGGGGCCCTGTAACAACACAAGGGAAACTTTATTCCATGCGATAAGTATTAATAAAATATGTATGTCATTTGAATATATTTCTGCAACGTTTATCACATACATTATACGATATTGTGAATAATTTGAATAAATTCCAGGTGTTAGTTTTCTAAAACTGCCTGAGGATACACCGAAATTAATGTTTTGCATAAGTTCTTACACATTTCAGATGTGTGAAGCAAATACATTGCATGCATCAGTTGTTAATTTTCTTCCAAGCAATATTATCTACAACTCATCCGCACCGATAAAAATACCTCATGTATGTGCGTGTGTGCGTGTGCTTGTGCGCATGCGTGCGTGTATATGTAAGCATACATTCATGTACATATACATAAATATGTACATCATTTGTATATAGGTATGTATGTACGTGTACATCATATATATATATATATATATATATATATATATATATATATATATATATATATATATATATATATATATATATTTATGAGGACAAGTGTAGTCGACGCGTTTTGCAGTATATATTGTTCATTCGTTGCTTATTTTAAATATTTAAATTGAATTTGTCTTATCGAGACGCAGTTCCACGTCAACGTGATCATGAGATGAATTGGTATTTGTTTCTGCAATCTTCTTTTATATGTGTGTGTGTGTGCGCGCGCGTATGAGTGTGTGTGCACGTGTGTATAAATGTGTGTGTGTGTGTGTTTATGTGTATGTATGCGTGTGTATCATCATGCTGCATATCAAGTCGATCGAAACATGAAGAAAAGTAGCATAAAACAGAAATTCTCAAGGATTCTTTACTCGTAAGCCTTTCTAGTTTGCAAAATTTACCTTCTTGAACAAATCAAGATTAAATCTTTAAATATTTCTCACTCAAAACTACCTATACAATATCTACATGCATGCTGTCCATTTTATTACATCGACACTGTGATATGTGGATCTACCTGATTCCGAAATGTAACTGGACAGTTTAGCTTTCTGAATAAGAGAATTCGAATTTTTTGCGTAGAATGCGAGATCCAAAAGCATCCCAAAATAAAATTTCCAAATAATGCTCCGGCGTTTTCCGATTGCTGTTGAGTTAATAGAAGTGAACGCGCTGAGAATGATCGATTGACTAGATTTGTGCTATATCCCTCCCAAATATAGAAAGCAAGGAGTTTTATGGAGTGATCACATGAATAACATTAATGTTCCTAGTATTGAATGGTCTCATAAAACTACAATTTCAGAAATATCGAGATTCTGAACTGCACTGAGTGTGACCAAGTCATGTGTGGAGCTCAATTCGCCTTGCTAAGAATTAACTATCCTCGTGACATCTAGTTGGATCGGATACAAGCATGTGGATACCCAGCCGTTGGGATGTAAATCATTGCTTTATTCGTTTATTTTCATTTTGTTTTTGTATTTGGCTTCCATGATTCTTGATGAAAACTAATGTTGAAACAGATTTTGGTGTATCTCGGGGGCGTTATTATGCCAATACTAAATGTTCGCATATTTTGGAATGTGAGAAGGAAATGTTCATGTGGTTCCGAATGTTGTGTATCCTTACAGCTAAACCACTATGAAGTTTACGACTAACCAGCATACAATGGCCGTTGTCATTATGGTTGAGTGGAACAGCTTAACAATTGTTTTCACAGGGTTTATGGAGTTCATTCTGTGGTGCTCAAAAAGATGCTCACACGAAATAAAGTTCAGAATATACATTGTACTACTACCGCTGGGAGACATTTTGGAGCGTATTATCGTATCATCGCTGGAGTAAAAACAAGAATAAAACCCCAAACTCACATAACACGTTTAGATGAATTATTCAATTAATATTGACTCCATAACAAATGTAAATATCCATATATTCACAGTCTATCCACAATACGCAGAGAGGCTTAACAAATCTGCTTTGAAATTAGAGAAGCCGTAATGGTCCAAGTAATTTCAACCATATCAACACAATGAACATTTAGGGTAATAAAGAATGGGGGCCGGTTTAGATAAGTATTGCTTCAACTAAATGTCCATAGTAAGAAGAAAGTGTGTTGAGGGACTTATTTATATACAACCAAGTAATGGAATAAATTTTAATGCAGATACAAGGACTCGCGATTTGGGATTGGGCATAGACGATTACATCGTTTAGAGTCTTACCAAACTGTTTAACAAGTTAGTGGTATATTTATAAGTAAGTTAGTGCCTCTATATTTAATAAGTTAATGTTACTATTTTTAAAATTATCATATTTAAAAACATGTTGGTGCCATTGTAACAATCAAGTAAAATTTTCGACGTTGAATAACAACTTTGTCTTTCTATATCTAAAAAGACTTCAGTGTTATCATATCTAAAGATAAATTAGTGGTACACTATGTAAGTTAGTGTTAGAATATTCGCAGCCACTTACAAGTTAATTTCACGAGCACGTTGTTCCGTTGATCGGATCAACTTGAACCATTGTCGTCGTAACCGACGGAGTGCTACTTATATGTTAATGTTACTTCATTTAATAGTTCAGTTAGTGTTAGAGCATCTAATCACAATTTATTTTTACTATTTTTGGGGTATAAATTAGTGTTATTATATGTAATGATACGTTAGTGCTACCATTTTCAATGGATATTTGAGTTGCATTTATGTTATCAACTCCGAAGTAAATTCCTGCGAGATTTCAAGTGAGAACTTAAAGAGATAAAACTGAATCCTACTAGGAATTTTATCAATTGTTCTACAGATTCTGCTACTTTCAACTACAGAAGATAGCACCACTACCATTGGAGGCTTGGTCTGAGAAGCTATTTTTCATTTAATGGCCTCTCTCTCTATTTCACTGGTCCTTAACTCTAAAAGGCCGAAATCAAGTCGTGAACTTCAATGTCTACCTTGGTGAGCATTGAACTCGGAACGTCAAGCATCATTACCAAATGATACAAGATATTCTGCTTTGGTTTTCTATCAATTCTTCTGTCTTCTAACATAGATGTAGTAATACGAATGTGTGGGAGAATGTTCGATTTAATCACAGCCACTACTTGATTCATATATACACAGAGAAAATATGAATGCAAAAATATGAATGCAAAAAATGTCATAGACAGAGAAAATATGAATGCAAAACTACTACCTCAAGAGATTTTATCCCATGATTCCAGACTGTTTTTTTTTTTTAGTGATTTCACTCAACTTTGTTTAGTATGTTTAGCGTGAATCTTCTAAAATACAACTTTACATCTACTATTGCGAAATATTCAGATACGATCAGTCTACATATAATATTGATGTTAGTGAGATTTCATCTATTTTCATAAAAATGTTACAGAAGTCAAGCATTACTGTCACATACATCATTTTGTCAAGTTCTTTCTTATGAATTTATGTATGTGTAAATGCGAATATACATGCATATATAT
>NC_068981.1:16790759-16792741 GCF_001194135.2 Octopus bimaculoides
ATATATATATATATATATATATATACGTATATGTGTGTATGTATGTACGTGGTGGGTGTCTCTCTGTGTGTATGCGCGTGTGTATGTGTATACACACACATATATATATATATATATACACATACATATATACATATACATATACATATATATACTTTATTTTAATGCAGCAGAAATATAACAAAAGCTGTTACTCAGAGTTTCACGTTCCCGTTCATCGGACAGTTTTGTTGTAATAGAACAGAAACAGAAATAACGATATGATAAAAATTAGTTAAAGGATACACCTTTAAAAATGGATTTGTTTCATTGGTCCTTTCAATTAATGATCTCAAGCATGCAGTGAACAAAATATACAAAATAAATGATTTCAATATAAATTCATCCTATTATAACAATCGAGGAAAACCTTAAGTCGAAGAGCGGATTCAAAATACATATTGTAAATAATTACATACGAAATAAAATTCAATTAACACATTAAAATTAAAATTAAAATTCTCACACTGCATTACATAACTATTTTACAACAGTATACTAAACCATCAATGTACGTATATACATAAAATACACAGATGGATGCACACAGACTACATACATTAACAGACATATATATATATAAGACGTAAATATACACACAAATACAAATATACACATGTATACCTATGTACGCAACCATGCTCGCATGGAAAAAATCACTTGGTGTATACATATAGAAGTTATAACAGACAAGCTAGATGAGAAGTAAATTTTAAAACGTAGGGAGGGGGAAAGAAAAAGAAAAGGAAGGATCTTAAATGTAAGAGTAAGGGAGGGAAAGAGGAGAGAAGAGGATCGCATTGTTAAAAGACGCTATACAAGTAACGAAAAGGGAGAGAAAGGATACTTCCCGTAAGGAAAGAAAAAGAAAAAGAAAAAAGAAAAAAAGATAGGTGGCTGAATATGTGTAACAAATATACACAAAATAAAATTACGTATATATGAGTATACAAAAGTGTATATTAGCATAAATACACATATAAGATTCCACATATAAATATGTGGAAATATGCACGTAAATACACAGTCTGTTCTTCTCAATGCAATAAGGTTAATGCCATGTGTCTTTATCAATTTATACTACTCACGAAGGATACGATTTGCGTTTATTCACAAATGTTTCACAAACACGGGTGGAGATTTTGCTACTTCCTACGTTATCTTTGGCTTTATTATTACGTAGTTTTCTAAGGCGGTGAGCTGCCAGAATCGTTAGCACGCTGGACGAAATGCTTACGGTATTTCGCCCGTCGCTACGTTCCGATTTCAAATTCTGCCGACGTCGACATAAAGACTGGGGCATCAATGTAATCGACTAGTCCTCTCCCGCCAAAATCAAGGCCTTGTAGAAAGGCCTAGTAGAAAGGATCATTGTATAACTTCGAACAATGAATAATAAATCCATATTAAATTTTCTAGTTTTATTCCAGATCTTGTGTGAAAAGTGTTGTGTTGATAACCAGCATATCTCGTAACATGTTACGTCTATGGTGTTGTGCTAATGTTGCAATCTGTTTGGCGAGAATTTGTCATATCTGTATAACAAATATAACGACTGGTCGTGAAGTTTACATCTTTCACATTGTAATAAAATTTATAAATTGCATTTACAATCAAAATCATTTGGTCACTTACAATTGATGTTCACTTGCTTGCTGACTTGTAGTATACTATTTATAAAATATTTTTCAATTTTATGGTGTTGTAGTATATTATTTTTATTAGACTATGATTGGTTGCGGTACAGGTTCAGTTCTGTTATATTGATTTTCTTGGAATCCTACTCCTCAGCTCAAAAATTTTTGTATATTAGCTTTCTTTCTCCCTCTCCCTTTCCCTCCCTCCCTTTCCCTCTTTCTCTCTCTCACTCACTCTCACACACACTCTGTATTATGTATGTATACATACATATATATATATATATATATATATATATATATATA
>NC_068981.1:16792826-16794405 GCF_001194135.2 Octopus bimaculoides
TGTGTGTGTGTGTGTGTGTGTGTGTGTGTGTGTGTGTGTGTGTGTACGCGGCTGAGTGTTTATATCTGACTGTCTGCGTTTTAGCATATATAAATACATACTTACACATACCTCGACAGCATGAATATACTTACACATAATTCTATATTGATACATGAAAATTTATCACATGTACACATAAACTTATATATTTTTACACATAAACATAGTCGTATGCATACGTACATTCATACATACATGCGCTTCTTTCTATCTGCCGGCTTTTTTCCGCATTTTATTTGGCTTTTAATTCCCCCCCGATTTTTCTCTCTGCCCTTAGTTACATGTTTTCTTTCTGTTTCCCCTCCCTTTCGGTACCACGCGACCATCCCGATTCAGCCTTCCTGTTTTGCTTTACCACTGACCTGTTCAGTCACGCTTCTTCTGGTCACTGGCCCTCGAAGTTACCTCCAGCCCTGGGTTCACTTTTTTTACCTGTCTGTCGTTCTCTCTTCCTTTATATCTTTCCATCTCTCTACTTTCGTTTTCATGTTCTATAGGAAATCATGTTCAATTAGTGTTTCTTCTATAATACGTTTCTTGTCTCAATGATGTATCATAACCATAAAGCCTTTATTTGTTATGTATACTCAAATTACAACGAATAACCTATGCCGTTCGTTTCTCTTCATCATTGTCCTTTACCTTCGTTCATTTATTGTCAGCAACGCTTGATATGATTTTTGGACGATATCTCATGAGGGAAGAACAAGCCCATGTCTTGTATGTGAATTTTCCTTTGTCGTCCTTCTGTACAATTTTTGAATATTGTGTGGCAAGAAGCTTGCCTCCCAACCACATAGTTCCGGGTTCAGTTCCACTCCATGGCACCTTCGGCAAGTGTCTTCTACTATAACCGCGGGCCAACCTAACCCTTGTGAGAGGATTTTGTAGACGGAAACTAAAAGAATCCCGTCGTCTATGTGTGTGTGTGTGTCTGTGTTTGTCCCTCACCATCGCTTGGCATCTGATGTTGGTGTGTTTACATCCCCGTAACTTAGTGGTTTGGTAAGAGAGACAGATAGAATAAGTACTAGGCTTACAAAGAATAAGTCCTGGGATCGATCTGTTCGACTAATGGTGGTGCTCCAACAAGGCCGCAGTCAAGTGACTGAAATAAGTAAAAGAATAAAAGAATATATATATATATTTTTTTACATATTTGTTTTGCAAGATTTTTTATGTGAAATCGCGTGTTGAAACAGATGTTGTTGTACTTGGGGATGGTCATATTGCCAGTTTAGCCAATAAAAACACACGCACTGTATATCTGGTGTTAATTTGCTTCAGCTTTATATTACATTAATCTTAATCTTATTTCGGCCAGAGTTCTTTCGTCACACTTCTGTGACCTCATCAGTGGTCCTTTGTTTCCTTCTTTCTTATGTGTGTCTCACCTTGCTAACTATCAGCCATTTTGTATTTTGTATTCCTATTGTATGTGTCTACGCATGCGTGTCCTTCAATGTGTCTGTGTCTTTTGTAAGTGCATGTCTGTATGGGGAGTGTCTGTATCACCTATATTCTCTGTTAATACGTG
>NC_068981.1:16796836-16799711 GCF_001194135.2 Octopus bimaculoides
ATATATATATATATATATATACATATGTGGTTCCTGAGATTGGTTTCTGCAGATACAGCAGTCTCTACTGGTCTTTTTTTACATGCAACAATTAGCAATCGGATTGGATAATATGGATTTCTGTCCACTGCGCACTAGGAAAAGACGTGATGTTCACATTTGGAATTCACTTCATTGCAAGTAGGTTTGTTTGAGGATAATGTTGGAATAATTAACAATTAAGATAGTTACGAGCCAATGACGTTGTGGACCTCTGTACGGGCGATCGAATGACTAGAAATAGGGAAAATGCGCGCTACAACTTTTATTTAATATCTTCTTCGACGGAGATAACCCAAAGTAAACAACAGCAAAATCGCCTTTGTGATAGATTGACATGGTATGATGAATGAAATTATTTATGAATGAAATTATTTGCTGGAATACAATCAAGTCTCAACCTACTACCTTCAACAGCCAATGGTACATTAGACAATGTATTCCGCAATGTAGAAAAAGACGGCTGACCACAGCTGCAAGGCTTTCCTCATATTGCTAAATCAGTAACAGTGCTTCGCTGAAGTTAAGGCAACAACGACCATAAGTGTCTATTATCATGTAAGCACATATACAAGAACTCAATCATGCAAATCGAAATGCACACGCACGCACATAGACAGACGCAGATATAGTCACATAAACCCACACAAATAACAATAGATAGATAGATAGATAGATAGATAGATAGATAGATATCTTTTTATTATAGCCACACAGGGCTAAATACAGAAAATGGACAAATTACAAAGTAGAGCTTTTCTTGGGGGGGGGGATAATTTCGATCAAAAGGGATCGCGGGAAGAAAAAAAAAAGATAGATAGATAGGTAGGTAGATAGATACGCCCTAAGCTTTAGCGTTCTAGCTCACTTTCACTGTTTAGAGCAGAGTTTGGGAGAAAGATGTGTGCTGTATGATCGTGACATTAACCATGATAGAGAAATTTATCATGGCGATACCTGCTGAGAGGTCTACGCAAAGTTGCAGAAAGTGTATGGGGAGGAGTGTATGACCTGCACACAAATGTAGGAGTGGTTCAGACGTTTCCAAGATGGCCGAAAAATGTTGATATTGACGAACTTTCTAGATGGATAGACAGACAAACAGACATACAGATAGCTAGATAAATTGATAGACTGACAGACAGACAAACAGACGGACGGACCGACATACATGTACATATATATGCATACACACAAGCCTGATTTGCATTCAAGCGCAAAGGCAGACATGTATACAGTTAATCGTTTATAGAGATTTTTACAGAAAGAAACTATTGTTTCAAGCCATAAAGTCACATGCTTATAGCGAAAACAGTGTGTATAGCAATTATCAGATTGAACTGACAGTCAAGAATTTCTGCAAAATAGCCATCAATGCCGAAGTAATTATTTACGAGGTCAAAAGATTATCTCCGCGAAACAAATATTAGATACCAAGAGCAAACATTATGTCAATATGACGGAAGGTAAATTCATATACTGCTAATTTAATCCAGCTTATTCCTTAAAAAATATTGAGAATAGAAATGTCACCAGCAATGGATTTGTGTTCGGAAATTAAAATATAGCTGCATTGAATTCGACAGTGACTGAACAATTCTTTCATAATGCAAGCGTTGCATAAAGAGGAAAATAGCTTGCAGCGTATATAATTTGGAAGTTATGGAATCTTGAAAAAATCAAAAAGTCTATTTAAACGTCAGATCTGATATCTCCATTAAATGCAGACACATTAGTATCTTCCTCTTAGGAAATTGTAAAATAGATGAAAAAGAAAAAAAGAAAAAAAGAAAAAGAAGAAACGCCTGTATTTACGAGGTCTTTGGATTAATGTGAATTCATTACGTCGACACGTAATAAAATAGCGAATAAGCACATTCTTTGTGAAAATTATCAATACTTTTGATTTTACAGACTTGCAAACTTAATTTCAAATTTACAAACTTAAAATTAAACTGACTCCAAGTTTATCTCGAATATTTTCTTATTAGTTTCAGCAGTTCGTAATCTATCCCATACACACACACACACACATGATAGATAGAGACAGACAGACAGACAGACAGACAGACAGACAGACAGACAGACAGACAGACAGACAGACAGACAGATGAATGGATGTGTGGATGGGTGGCTATGTACTGAGACCACCGAGCCAGTGTTTATGAATATGTCTGCAATTTCAGTGGTGACAACCCTATCCACTTGCGATTATATTTCTGCTCGATGGTCTCAAAAATTTAAACAACAACCTATTCATATCTGTTGTAGTATGTTGCAGATGTTACTGGTACTGCGCAGTTCAAACGAACATATCCTCCCCTCCTTACCTGAAGAGCTTAAGGCTAATAGAAGGCAAAGTGACATGTGAAGCTACAGAATTATGTGACATCTCTAAAATATGAAAATATTGGAGGAAACATGCAGTTGTGTAGAGAATCCCCAAGAAGTTCTGTGTTGATTGTATCACGCTGTAAATCAGAAGAAAATTGATGCTGTAGTTAACTAGTTAAAGAAGGAAAAACAAAAACAAAAAACGATGGTGTCATACGCATTTAGTGCAGGCACATATTCTCCAAATATCCCCTAGGAGTAGAGCACAGATAGAAATTTCTGCATAATCAAGACTTAGTGTACTGAGTGAAGAGAATTGTTAATGGCAAAAGATCACAAGCTGTGGAGTATGGAAAGATAAAGATTCTTTTTTTTTTGCAAGCCAACCACTGGCATTCCAATAAGGGATCTTGACCTGCTCACCTAGTCAAGCGGGGTGGCATCATTCGATACCTAAAACTATGAGAATTGCATCGTCACCAGCGATGTATAACATCTCAGT
>NC_068981.1:16799895-16801965 GCF_001194135.2 Octopus bimaculoides
CCACGTTCGGTTAACACAACCCCACCATTTACTGACTTATATATATATATATATATATATATATATATACATATATATAATGTGGTTTTTTATACTGCTTTTACGTTTCAAAATTAACATAAACAAAGTTCTTTTTTAATCTAAAATATACTCTCCTTCGTTTTCTACAATGCTCTTCCATGTATCTGGTAGACTTGCAAGGCTTCTCTTCCAAAATACCCCTATCCCTGACGAAAAATACTCTTCCAGTACTGTTCTGACCTCGTCTACAGAATTCATACCTTTTGCGTCCAAATGATTTTGAAGACTGCGGAATAAATGATAATCAGATGGGGAAATGTCCGAGGAATACGGTGGGTGGGTCACCGTTTCCCATTCAAATTGCTCTAACCTTTGCAATGTCATCCTCGCTGTATGTAGGCGAGCATTATTCTAATGGAAGAACGCCTTTCGTCTTGAAACCGAAGATGGTCGTTTTACTTCAAGCGCTGACGTAAACTGCTCAAGATGCTCGCAGTAGATCTCCTTATCATATATCACCAAATCGATAACAACACCTTACGTGGGTGAAGACCTTCTTTAGCCTGGGGTGCCGTTATTTCTCCTTTTTCTACCCATTGTCTTCGGCGCTTAACATTTTTACAGAGAATCCATTTCTCGTTACCAGTCACTATTCGGTCCAAAAAAGATTCATTCGTGAGGAGTGATAGCAAAGAAGAGCATACATTCACTCTCGGAAAGTTTGTGAGGAACATATTGACCCAATTTACTGACTTTTCGGATGACATGCAGGTGTAGATAAATGGTTGAATGGCCAAATCCAAGCTTCTCTGCCAGTTCCTCAATAGTTACGATGAGATTTTGTTCGACCAGGGTTTGCAGGACGTCTTCGTCGAGCTCCATAGATCTTCTAGGGCGTGGCTCATCTTCTAGGCTGTTGTTTCCAGCACGGAATTTCTGGAACCACCGTTGACATTGGCTTACGCTTACTGTCCGATCCCCATATACTGCATTAATATTCCTCGCACTTGCTGTTGCATTGTTGCTTTTGTTAAACTCATAAATCAAAATATGCTGAATATGCTCCTTTGTAACTTCCATTATAGCTTTGAAAAATAACTGTTAAAATCGAACTGCACTCTTCAAAACTTGCACTAAGAATAAGTACATGATAAAATTACTACATGCTTTTATAGCAAGTTGATACAGATAGTTTATGCCGTCCCCTCAGACTTTTAGTTCATGCAAATGAAAAAAATCGCATTATTTATGGGCTGACCCAATATATATACGCACATATGTGTGTGTGTGTTTTTTTATATATATATATACACACATATATGTTAGTGCAGATAGAGAGAAAGAGAGAGAGTGAGAAAGCTGCAGGTATGTATGTATGTACGCATGTCTATATGCATGTATGTATGTATGTATGTATGTATGCATGCATATATGTATACACGCGCACATACTCAAAGACCTGTGTGACTTCTTGTCTGTCTTTATGTATACATAGAAATAGCTATGAGGAGTTTTGTACGAAAGCAGAGCTGCTAATGTTCACTTTAAACTCGAATTCATTGACTTAGTAGCAGGCATTATTGTTGCTTTCGTTGTTGCTGTTGTTGCTACTGCTGTTGTTATTGTGTATGATAATCTCTTTTTTCCCTTCTCTCTTTATTTTATAGTATTTCGGGGATGGGGGGGGGGCATTTTTGCTTCTTGTTGATGTTGTTTTTTTCTTCTTTTTGGTAGATTGTCGTTTGTCATCTGCATTCATTTCTCGTACTTTTACTCAAGTGATTATTAAACCGCCTCTGGTTTGTTTTATTTTCCTCTGTCTCTCCTCCTCCTCTCTCTCCGCCCATACCTTCCTATAACTTCTTTCCATCATTATGAGAAGAACTGTATCTCTATCTCTCTAGCTTTCTAGCTGTCTATCTATCTGTCTATCTCTCCAACTATCTCTTTGTCTGTCTCTCTCTCTCCCTCTCTCTCCCTCTCTCTCTCCCTCACTCTCCCTCTCTCTCTCCCTCGCTCTCTCTACATATATATATATATGTATGTATA
>NC_068981.1:16802648-16807434 GCF_001194135.2 Octopus bimaculoides
CTCTCTGTCTCTCTATCTATCTATCTATCTATTATATCATATCTATTACGTCTTCAAACAAGTTGTCACCCTCTCTTTCATCCTTCTCAATCTCTATTTCCGGTTTCCTTCCTTCCTTCCTGTCTGGCTCTAATGAAACATTGACGAACGACTTACACACATTCGCCATGATCTCAACATGAAATAAGCAATCGTAGACTGGTTTGTATATATTATTATCACTAAACCATATTATCATCGCTACAGGCACAACCGCGGGAATTCTGCTCACCGCCCCACCTCCACATTTACTGCCATATTTAACTGTGCCATCGAACACCTCTGTCATCAAAGGACCTCCTAGAAATAGCAACTAAATCTTTCTTAAATTGTATCCAATGGAAAGAGATATTAGCTAAAGTAGTTTTAGATAAATCTAAAATACTGTAAACATGATGGTCACGGTTGGAATGCCTTTCATTCCAAGTCTGTTCTACCGGTTTTGACCGGGATTAAAGCACCCCTGTTTTTCTCCCACTTCTTTTTTTTCTTCTTCTTCGTGTTACTCTACTACTACTGCTGTTCTTACAACAACTACTACTACTACTGCTGCTACTGCTGCTGCTATTGCTGCTAGTGTTCCAGCTACTACTATTGCAACTGCTGTTACTACTGTTACTGTTGCTGCTGTTGCCGCTACTACTACTACTACTACTACTACTACTACTACTACTACTACTACTACTACTACTACTACAGCCACTGCTGCTGCTACTACTTCAGCAACTACTACCATTTCTGCTGCCACTACTATTCCAGCTAGTACTGCTGCAACTAATATTACAATCAACATCACTACTACTACTACTACTACTACTACTACTATTACTAATACTACTACTATCACCACCACCACCACCACCACCAGAAGTGCTATCAGCTCTCACTTCTCATGTTTCCTGTAGGTGTTGACCTGCGATATTTTAAACGGAACACTAACGGCATCCGAATCACTGATGTCTGTGGGTCTACAAAATCCATGGGCCCTGTCCCGTACCCACAGTATCGGCAAGAAAAATATGATAAAACACTACCTTTACTCTCCTCTATATTGAAATACTACCACCATAACAGCAACAATAAATACAAATATCACAGCAACAACAACAACAACAGTAGCAACAACAAAAGTGCTATTACCACTTCAATAAGACCACAAATGCGGCTACAGCCATTCCAGAAGATACTATGATACTATACGATATTAAAATGTATACTACTGCCAACACTTTTACCACAAGCACCATCACCACAACTATCTCTACTACGATCGCGATCAAAGCTAAGAAGTTTGGCTTTAATGGCTACTTCAACAAAAACTCCAACTACTTCGCCATTAAAGATAGAAGCGACATCTTCGTCTGTTCCAAAATTTATGATTACCAGGAGTTCGACAATAAATATAATAGCGACGAACACTACTTCCACGGCGTCAAACGTCACCGTTCACACAGCTACGTCTGTCACATCTACTGCAGTGACTAATACAACTCACAACCACTACTGCTATCAAAGCTAGTAGCATCACTAACACAATTATTAATACTGTGGAAGCGCAATGGTTAGGGCAGCGGACTCGCGGTCGTAGGATCGCGGTTTCGATTCCCAGAGCGGGCGTTGTGAGTGTTTATTGAGCGAAAACACCTAAAGTCCCACGAGGCTGTGGCAGAGGATGGTGGCGAACCCTGCTGTACTCTTTCACCACAACTTTCTCTCACTCTTTCTTCCTGTTTCTGCTGTACCTGTATTTCAAAGGGCCAGCCCTGTCACACTCTGCGTCACGCTGAATAACCCCGAGAACTACGTTAAGGGTAGCCGTGTCTGTGGAGTGCTCAGCCACTTGCACGTTAATTTCACGAGCAGGCTGTTCCGTTGACCGGATCAACTGGAACCCTCGCCGTCGTAACCGACGGAGTGCCAACCGTTATTAATACTGCTACTTCTAATTCTACCATTAGTTTTCCTCTCCCTACGTTTACTACTACTACTACCGTCACCCCCATTACTACTAATACTACCGCCACCACCATTACTACTACTACTACCATCATTAAAAGAAATGCGATGGTAAAATGTCTTCTTTTAGTAATAGGACAGGTTTTATATATTTTGGAGCCATATATTTCTCTTGACTGTGACGACCGGTTTCATTTGTTGATTTTGCTTTTTTTTTTTTCTATTAATATTGGTTTATTGTTCCATTGCAGCGGTATTTTCTACGATTGTCATTGATGCCTTTGTCAGTTCATTTTCTATCGTGAGGCTAAGAATATGGTTATTTGCATAACGTGTTCTTCATACATCTGAAATTATTTTCTTGCGCATTGTTTTCCACTAGTTTTGTCTTTGTCAATTATGTAGTTGCATCCCACTTTGATGAATGCTTGTCCTCCTTTTCTAGTGATGCAAATGTGTTTATCGTTAATTATTTATTCGGTTAATTAATTGTCATGAATGTGCCTGTCGATTACAGCATTCATATTTTGTTTTCCTCAATGTATAAACTTTCAATGTATGCTCTCGCTAACAGTATTTTCGTGTTCTATGGATGGTTTAAATTTTATCTGTAGTCTCTACAATTTCTCATTATGTCCTATGGTATTGTCTTACTTATCTGTTGATATTCTTATTGTTTCTGCATAGTTGTTTCTGCTGATATTTCGCTACCAAATGATTTTCAAACCTGCATTCCGAAACAATGTTTAAAACTCAATTCGTTCTGGAGTCTACATTTCGTCACCTCACTTCTGTTGTGCATCCCAATCTTGGATTAATTATGTTATATTTTTCTGCAGTTAACAGATACATATCTATTCTGAAACCAAGTCTATAAAAATTAGTGCAAACTATTATTGACTAGTTTGTGTTTATATTATGCTTATTTAACTCTTAAATGTGTTCGGATAGTCATACTACGTTCATTTAGTAAACGTTAAAGAGTGAGCCCAGGTGTCGTGTGCATCTAAGTGTGAAAGGTCATGTTGTTATGGCCAGAAAAGTTTTAGTCGTCTTTTCTTTCTTGCAGAACTTTTTCATTTTATACTACTTATTTTTAAGCATTTCCGTTTAACATAATTTTATCCTTTCAGTTGTATAAATTTTAGCTATAATCTTTGGCAATTTAGAAATATAAGTATTTGAAGCTTGGATATGGGGGTCTGTTGTATTCAACAGCTGAAGCTAAAGTTTGTTTTACTCTTAATGAACTGTGCGTGAAATATTTAGAAAATGTTTGATAATAGGTGTTAAGAAGATTCATATGCCATTTCTCTCTCTCTTTCATTAGCCGGTAGAGCTGGTTGAGCCAGGTAATATCTAAGTTTTAATTTCATTTGATATGGTTTATGTGTCATCTCGGCATTTAAGTCTCTTTATTCTTTTACTTATTTCAGTCATTTGATTGCGGCCATGCTGGAGCACCACCTTTAGTCGAGCAAATCGATCCCAGGACTTATTCTTTATATGTCTAGTACTTATTCTAACGGTGTCTTTTGCCCAACCGCTAAGTTACGGGGACGTAAGCACACCAGCATCGGTTGTCAATTGATGTTGGGGGTACAAACACAGACACACAAACATATACACACACATACATATATATATATATATATATATATATATATATATATATATATATATACGACGGGCTTCTTTCAGTTTCTGTCTACCAAATCCACTCATAAGGCTTTGGTCGGCCCGAGGCTATAGTAGAAGACACTTGCCCAAGGTTCCACGCAGTGGGACTGAACCCAGAATCATATGGTTGGTAAGCAAGCTACTTACCACACAGCCCTTCCTGTGCCTAATTTTGTACTAATCAGTGTACTAATTTTTCTTTGAATTCACTTCATTTGAAGACTTCATTGAAAAATGTTAATGCTTCATTCAATATTGTTTTGTAGTGCAACATTACGATGATAAACTGGCTAGTCTTGCTCACTAGAGTTCTTTTTTATTATTCATGGCGAGTGGTGGGAAATTTTGTACATATTTCAGTTATGTTTATTGCTAAGACCCGGAAATTTACTGGTTTTTGATGGAATTTTATTTTTGCGAATGACATCGTTGAAGTCATTATTTGAATGTCTATTTCAAAGGGTATTTTAATTTTTAGCTTACTCTAGACTAATTGAATTTCTTGTATATCATTTACAAACAGATATTGACCTACAAATAGTGTACGCTTAGCACGGATACAATGTAGAGAGCGTTATGATCGCGAGCATATTGCACAAAATAAAAGGTCACATATCTGCACTTGCTAACACTCCCGCGCGCACACGCATATAGACGCACAGACACACACACACACACAAGCACGCATACGCATTTATATATACAGACGTAGACATTGCTGAATGGCAAAGCAGCTTTATATCTACGAACTCCAGGCTTCAATCGCAAGATAAACGTTAGAACTAGTGCCGAACGATTTCTAACGCAATCTCTGAAGGAAACCAATAGTTGGAATGTTCTTGCTACTCTTATGCCGTCATGATATATTGAGTGACACTAATTGTCTTCTATAGTTACTTTCAAGGTACACCTGTCTTTGAATTTCTCAGACATGTCGCATTCGACTTCAATGCTTAATTCCCTCACATCGTTGAAAAAGCAGCGTCTCGTACATCGAAAACAACCTTTATATATATACGTGTATGTATGTATGTATGTATGTATGTATGTATGTGTGTATATATATATGTATACATATACATATATATATATATATATATATATATATATA
>NC_068981.1:16807711-16808261 GCF_001194135.2 Octopus bimaculoides
GAGAGAGAGAGAGAGAGAGAGAGGCGGGGAGTAGATAGATAGATAGATAGATAGATAGATAGATAGATAGATAGATAGATAGATAGATAGAGAGGGAAGAGAGACAGAAAGAGAGGGAGTGAGATCATGTTTGTATATATTTATGTATCGATTGTGCTCATCTACTTTTAATTATTTGAAGGTTTCCTGAAGCGTAGGAGCCGGTATCTGACAAATATACAATGCTCTAGCACTAAACTGGGGGAACAAAAGTGATGTTTCATTTTAACATTTTGAAACGTTTGGCATATGTTTATGTTATCGCTTATTGACAGTGTTTGTAATGTGCGAATTAGATGGTTGGTTTTACTCACAAATATAAGCGCACCAATTATTTTGCGTGCATATGCGAATTATTTTCTATGTTTTTATGTATGTGTAAATAGATGGATGTACAGATATACAAGCTAGCCAGATATACACAAAAAGACATATATGTACATATGTGCGTATGTGTGTGCATGTAGTTTTGTTTGTGAATGTATATATATATATATATATATATATATAT
>NC_068981.1:16808632-16809699 GCF_001194135.2 Octopus bimaculoides
TATATATATATATATATTTATATATATATATTTATATGATATAAATAATATATAAGTATATGCATATATCCATACATATATGTACATACCTACAGCTATATGTATACATACATGCATATATGGTTACAGGACATCAAAAAAAAACTTTAAACACAATGAGAAACGAAGACATAAAACCGAAAACAGAAAACGAACTTTTTCGAACAACGAAAAAAACAGAGAAACTAAACATGCAACATAAAGAGTATACCCCTTCGTCAGTTGTCCCTGTTCCATCTACTCTGCGTTTCGAAGGCAAGGACAATACGCAATTTCGTTGGAACAGTCCTTCCCGGCATATATATATAGAGAGAGATATATAGATATATATATACATATATATAGATATATAGATATATATATATAAGCATGCACATGGGTGTATTTGTGAGCGTGTCCATGCGTATCCGTATAACTCACACTTGTACAAAAGTGTTCAATGCAAATATGTTGTTTCATTAGATTTTGGAGGTATCTTTGAAGAAAATACATTAGCATTGAAATATCTGCGCAGAAGTCAGATTCCTCAATACAAATATATTTGTGAGTATATCTGCATGCGTGCATAGTTACACGCACAAGTGTATATATTTATAACTATGTGTGTGTGTGTGTGTGTTTGTGTGTGTGTGTGTGTGTGTGTGTGTGTGTGTGTGTGTGTGTGTGTGTGTGTGTGTGTGTGTGTGTGTGTGTGTGTGTGTGTGTGTGTACAACAAACCAAAAACTATATACTAAATATATAATATACGCATATTTAAATATATTTATTTTCATGTATTTTTTATTCAATCAGATTGGTAGTCGACATAACATTATATTATTGCATATGCGTATACAAATACACATAGATACACACACACCCACACACACGCAAACACACACATATATATATATTCCTAATTTTACATACACATATATATATATACACTTGTGTGTGTGTATATATATATATGTGTGTGTGTGTGTGTGTGTGTGTGTGTATTCATATAGTTGTATATATATATATATATACATTCTTAACTTTACAC
>NC_068981.1:16810305-16811169 GCF_001194135.2 Octopus bimaculoides
ACACACACACACACACACACACACACACACACACACACACACACATACACACACACACACACACACACACAAACACACACACATGCACACACATACGTACACACACACACTCATGCATACATATATGTGTGTTTATTGTACCCGTGGAAACGTATATATAAATATATGTACTTATACATATTTACAAAAATATATATAATTACATATAGATATATTTACATATATACATTATATACATATACATGCATATACATATGTATGCATGTATATATATATATATATATATATATATATATGTATGTATGTATGTATACACACAGACACACACACACACACACACACACACATATGAACAAATGCACGTATTCTTACATATGGCTTCCTAAGCATAATCATCTACGCAAGCAGAAATGTATATAATACATTTTGTATAGACACACATTTTACTTTATTCTCTTTTAAGAGATTTTAAATTAAATCTCACTCCTGCCGTCTTCGTTCGCTTGCGTCTGTGTGTGTGTGTGTGTGTGTGTGTGTGTGTGTGTGTGTGTGTGTGCGTACACCAGTGATAGAGAAATAAGACGGACAGACAGACAGACAGACACACACACACACACACACACACACACACACACACATATATATATACATATATATATATAGATAGATACATATAGATAGATAGTTAAGATAGATAGAGAGAGACAGAGAGACAGACAGACAGGATATACGTGTGTAATTATATGTGCATGTATATGCATTATATGTATGTACGCAGAAAAAACATGATATATATGTATATATATATATAAACATAAACATGTATATATATACCCATAAACATGGGTGCGTATATATATATAT
>NC_068981.1:16814777-16819363 GCF_001194135.2 Octopus bimaculoides
AATAAATAGTTACCAGGGTAGCAAGAATTCGCATAAATGCCAACCATGTTAAAGCCTACTTATAAAGGTAGAATTTCCAGGGTTTAGTGAAATGTTTTTCCATGACATAGATAAATTAAGAAATGGAGTTAAACGCAGGTGTTATTCAAATCTTTATAATTTCGACATATGCTTCGAAGAAAATATTGGCATTATTCCGGAGGGAATAACACCAATGTTTTATTCGAAAGATATGTCGGAATCATAAAGATTTGAATGACACCTGTCTTTAACTACATTTCTTAATTTCTCTATCTCTATCTCTCTTTCTCCGTATATACATACACACATACATACACACATATATACATACATACATACATACATACATACTTCTATGATGGAATATCATGTAGATTTCTACGTATAAACATCTGCTTGCTCTTTTAACAGGGTTAACTGAAGGAATAATGTGCGAAATGAAGGTGTATGAGTGGCTGTGCGGTACGTAGCTTGCTTACGAACCACACGGTTCTGGGTTCAGTCCCACTGCGTGGCACCTTGGGCAAGTATCTTCTACTATAGCCTCGGGCCGCCCAAAGCCTTGTGAGTGGATTTGGTAGACGGAAACTGAAAGAAGCCCGTTCTATATATGTATATATACATATATATGTGTGTGTTTATATGTTCGTGTGTCTGTGTTTGTCCCCCCAACATAGCTTGTCAACCGATGCTCGTGTGTTTACGTCCCCGTAACTTAGCAGTTCGGCAAAAAAGACCGATAGAATAAGTACTAGGCTTACAAGGAATAAGTCCTGGGTCGATTTGCTCGACTAAAGGCGGTGCTCCAGCATGGCCACAGTCAAATGACTGAAACAAGTAAAAGAGTAAAAGAGTAAAAGAGTAAAAGAGTGTCTTCGACAGACACGAGTTCCATCATTGTAATTCTAAAGCAGAATCGACGTACCAAACGTGAGAAGGTCGGTTTTTTGGATGACCCAGATTCACTGACAAAGCTCGAGTCGAGCTGAAGCTAAAGCAAAGAAACGCTAGTATCGTGTCACACCGTGGTATCGAACTAGGGAAGCGAACAACTAATTATTCAGTCAACCACGTCTACTTCCCCACTTACACATTAAAAGAATTGAAGCCCACGTGCAACACACACACATATGTATGTATATATTTACATATATATATATGTATGTTTGTGTATGTATATACGATGTATGTGTTCGTGTGACCTGTAAATATTTACCGCATACCTTTGAGCACATCATCTGAGAAGGATTATCGAGAGAAGTGCTGTGCTAAGTAAAACCAAACACATTCCTTGTTTCTTTACATTGCCAGCACATAATTCTCTTATACCACAGAATAAAATCTCAGATGACTTAACCGTACCTTCTTTATATTTTTTTCACTCTATTATTTTCTATTCTTTCAGCCATTTCTCTTTTCTAAACCACTTTCCTCCGTGTATATCAACATCAATGATCTGTGATATTTTTTCACTATTTCAGCTAAGAATTCTTTATATACCAGCCAAGACGATTTTCTTCTGCTTTGATGCATTTCTCACAGCTTAGCAGACTTCTTCCCTCCGGCTGTAGTTGATACTTTAACCGATCAATGCTTCTTTTCGGCTAGAATACGTTATAAATTATCAATAGCTTCTCTTCTTTTATTTCGTTTCTTTCAAGCTACTAGTTTGTGTTTTCTCTCTCCTTAATATCTCAGCAGTGCACTGGCCCGGCTTTTGATTGATATAATATTATTCTTTCTTTGCAATGAGTTTAGCTTTCAAACTAAATTTCATTTTCCTATAATATTCATTTACAAATCTATTTTTTTATCTTTTCTTTCATCATTCTATCAGAACCCACAATGCGTAAATATGCATCCATTTTGTGTTATTTAACTATCAGATAATTTCATTCATTCAAGCTCAATTATTCATCTACCCATCAAACAAAACTAAATGACTATATCGACAAAAGAAGATAGGTTACCAATTTTACCAAGTAATTTTCATTGCTTTCACCGTAAACTTACAGATTATCAGATACCTCAAATCAGTAGTTATTTATTGTTTATTTGTTTCCTTGTTTACCAAATTTAACTTGTCTGGATATGATTCTTTTCGGAATGTAACCTCGAGAAATGGCCATTTTCGCTTGTAACTAACTATTACTCTTCATGCTGCCATTTCTAAAACTCTGAGTGTCGAATGGAAATCCAACATTTCCTGTATTCTTTCTGTCAGCGATATCATTCAATGTACCAAGCCATTCTTAATTCGAATACGAACCAATTCATAGATATTCTTGCCAAATCTTTATTCCTTTATTATTTTTATTGTTTCGGTGAGAGGTTGTGACCATGCTGGAGTAATGCCATTATCTGTGATATTTTACAAACTCTATATTATTAATGAGCAGATAGAGAACAATTATTCATACTGTTCTTTTTACAACATCTTTTAACTTCAGTTTCCAAAGCTTGTTCGACAACTTACTTATCGCAACGTCCCTAATCACCCATTAATCTATGTTTCGACATCTGAAATAAATAGTAAATAAAGTAGAAATTATCGCACAGACTTTTATTCTTTTATTAAAGAGAAAATCTGTTTTACTATAGATATTTTCTATTTTAAAGGCTTCAGATTCGTTGTCTTCACATTACTTTCTCAAGATAGTGTATTCTCTACTCTTATATAACAAATGATGGTGGGCATAGATGCAGTTGATCAATGTCTACCAACATATATTTTATAAAGCATCCATTTAAGGGCTAAGTACAAATCCCACCTACGTTGGTTTCATTCTTCTGTGATTAATACAACAAGTATCAGTAATACTATGGTGTTATTTAGACGACTCTATGTTCTCCTATACCTTTTGAAACATTGGTCGCATTATTATCAACATTATTATTAAGATGGATTGTATGAGCTTACATGGAGTGATATAATAAATACACTTGTTCAGATGATAAAGAGAAATGGGGAAAACATGACCACTTTGACAGGAGCGTACTTAGAAAGAATTTAGTTGGTAGAAACTTCAGTACAAATGAATATAAATAGCAAGTTTGTGATTCATTTCTCCAAATAGACTTTCGTTGGTTATATTACAACCTGAATCCTCATCAATAGAGAGAATGTCACGCCCAGCTTTGAAAAGAAAAAAATATTCTCGTTTTGCTGAACCAAGTTGCCGACTCACAAAGACAATGGAACTATCTTTTCCGCTACACCACCCACTTCATAAAATTAAAAGGAATTAAAACTTGATGTCTCTCAGAAGAGATCATAGGAACTAACCAAAGAAAGAGAAGAAAAAGAAAGAAATCTAAGAGAAAATCGAAAAGAAAAAAAAAAGCGCTTCAAAAATAAGAAAATTATTAAAGATAAATAAAATATAAGATTAATGCTACGACTACAAGGAAATGCTTAGCTAGTAAGGGATGGGGTGGAGTGATAGTGTTTGTATACGATCCAGAGACACGGAACGAGAGCGAGAGCAAAAGAGAGAGGGGGCAAGAGAAAACTAGAGAGAGAGATTGAGAGTGAGAGAGAGATTGAGAGTGAGAGAGAGATTGAGAGTGAGAGAGAGATTGAGAGTGAGAGAGAGATTGAGAGTGAGAGAGAGATTGAGAGTGAGAGAGAGATTGAGAGTGAGAGAGAGATTGAGAGTGAGAGAGAGATTGAGAGTGAGAGAGAGATTGAGAGTGAGAGAGTTTGTATTTGTGTTTCAAAGAAAGATTACATAATAGAAAATGTAAGAGAGAGTGATTGAGAGAACATGTTTTGCTGTGGATATTTTTCTATTTTAAAAGGCTACAGGCTCACTGTCTCCTCCGCAATATTACATTCTCAAGACAGTGTTTTGTCTGTTCTTCTATAACACAAGATGGCGGTCACAGATGCAGCTGCTAAATGTCTGCCAAATATATATATTTTTGTTTGTTTGGTTGAAATGAAATAAATTGCAGCTGTCAATCAATTTTCCTACAACTACCACCACTGGCATCCGACTACCCACGTACTGCTGCACTTGATGTTATGCGGCTGATATACATTTTCAATCTCTCGCTAAACCTTACGGCTAACTAATCACGCCATCTACTTCCGTTGGGTGATATTCAAAGAAGTGTAGCTACCATGATGTTCAATACGAAATTGGCTCTGATATTAAACAAGGTGACACGACTTTAGTCCACACAATTCAATTATAATAGAAGCTATAAAACGTAGTGTTTCATCCTCACTTACTGCCGACCCCACTTACAGTATCTGAGCTATGTTCATGACAGATCAAAACCTAAAGGAATTAGCTGCCATTCACCGTTTCGCTTTTTATTGTAATCTGTTTGTCTTCTTTTTTTTTGGTTTTTTTGTTTTGCTTTCCTTTATTTTTTGTTGGTTTTTCTTTGGTGGGGGTTTTTACCTTTGTTCTTATTTGCTATTGTAAGTTTCTTTTTGAGCAAACAGTCACGTGGTAGACCTGGCATTAGTGCCAGAATTAACAAAACCAATCGCAGCAGCAGCAACAGTAAGTAGTAGTAGTAGTAGTAGTAGTAGTAGTAGTAGTAGTAGTAGT
>NC_068981.1:16819584-16820548 GCF_001194135.2 Octopus bimaculoides
GTATTGGTGCTGGTGGTGGTAGTGGTAATGGTAGTAGTAGTAATAGTAGTAGTGGTGGTGGTGGTGGTACTAGTAGTAGTAGTAGTAGTAGTAGTAGTAGTAGTAGTAGTAGCAACAGCAGCAGCAACAATAGTAGTAGTAGTAGTAGTAGTAGTAGTAGTAGTAGTAGTAGTAGTAGTAGTAGTAAAACAACTTCGACTTCTGCAGTAGCTAAAAATAAGAACCGCCATACAATAATAGCAAAGACAAACAAAAGTGCCTACAACAACAGCACCAACAACCACGACGACAACAACAACAACAACATTAAAGAGTAACAGCCACATAAAAGCAAAAAAAAACGAAAAACAAAATTAGAAAAAAATCAAAATACACAAAAAAAAACGAGGTGTAAGAATCAAGACTGAGCAACGAACGTCAAAGCAACACTATTAACATTACAAACACTGTGGCAACAGCAACAACGACCACAACAAGAATTACGGACTGTATAATAGAAGGAACAATGAGAGCAACAATAGAGCAGATGAGAAAAACATCAACAGAGACAAAAACAACAACAGCAGCAACCAGTATAATAATAGCAAACAGTTAATGTGTTCCACTAGTTGTTTGAAAGATTGATAACGGAGGCACTTCTTTTATATGCTATTAGAGCAGTTTGGAAAACAGTAGAAAATTGTAATATCTAAGCTAGTTTATTCCATGATATCAATATCCATGGGATTAATTTATTGAGAGTGTGAAGCATGCTTTTATAGCAAACACTTAGAATGACGGTCTGGTAGTTCTTTTAATTTTCGATTAATGTTATCTCCTGGCTTTTCCGTATCAGAGATTTAGACATATTTTTGCGTTGTATACCGCCTGTCTATCTATTTATTTATCTCTCTATCAATCAATCTATCTATCTATCTGTATATCCAACTATATATCGTCATACTTATAAAGACACCCACGTGTG
>NC_068981.1:16820990-16821281 GCF_001194135.2 Octopus bimaculoides
ATATATATATATATATATATATAAGTTTATATCTCGACAGGTTTCCCCTATATAACTGTTTAAGACCGTCTGTTTACTTTCAATCTAATACTAATTCTACCTCAATATTTATTCGACAAAATGTTTATTTTATTCATTCGTCGCAGCAAATGAAAGCACTTTCCCAAACTTACATATGTATGTATGTGTGTATGTATGTATGTATGTATGTATGTATGTATGTATGAATGCAGGTGTGAATGTATGTATGTATGTATGCATGAATGCAGATGTGAATGTATGTATGTATGT
>NC_068981.1:16821988-16826360 GCF_001194135.2 Octopus bimaculoides
TCTAGTACTTCTTCTATCGGTCTCTTCTGCCGAACCGCTGGGTTACGGGGGCGCAAAGACACCAACATCGGTTGTCAAGCGATGCTGGGTTACAAACACAGACAAACAAATACATACACACACACACAAACACACACACACACACACACACACACACACACCAACACACACATACACACACACACCATTCTCGTGTGTTCGCTGCAACGATTTTTTTTTCAGTTGGTTCATGTGTCTCTTTTTCTATACGCCTTTTTCTACTTTTTGTAGCACTTTTCCTATGCGTTTGGTAATCACGACAGCTTCCCAACTCTGTTTTCCGCTCTTATATACCTTCACAAATACTTTTTCACCAATTTTGAAATATCTTGCTGTATTTTCCCTTCCAGTTTCTCCAGCTAGCATTTTGTCGAAGACTGATTTTACTTTCCTTGCAAACACCAGCAGGTGACATACCTGCTGGTTCATTTTGGATTTGATGTCATCCGGCATACTCTTAAGAATTGTTGTAGAACTACCGCATCCGTGACTTCCTTATCGATTGTTAGGGCTCCCTGCCTGTCCGTTAGATCTGGGATGGTATAGCGCCGTAGTTACGTGTTCTACAGCGAACGTTTCACAAAACTTTTTAAATTCAAAAGACATAAATTGCGTTCCATTGTCAGACACTATTGCGGCTGAGATGTCAAGTCTCGCAAACAGCTCATATAAAAAAAAATGTCACAGTTGAGGAGGTTGGTTTTTACACTTACAAATATCTGGTCGTTTTGAGAAACTATTTACTACCACCAAATAGTAAGAACCGTTTAAATTACCAGCAAAATTGATATATAGCTTCGACCACGGAACATCTGCTTTTGGCCAAGTTTGACTTTTTATCGTGTGTAATTTTGCCGAGTGAATACATCCTCTACAGCTTTTCACTAAATTTTCGATTTCTCTATCCATTTTTGGCCACTTCACGCAGCTTCGCATTAAAGCTTTCATACTTGAAATACCAGGATATCCAACATGAAATTCCCCCAACATTTTCTTTTGTAGTGTTTCAGCTATCACTACTCTCCGTGCATACATCAGTACGCCATCACAAATTGATTGTAGGTTCATGTCTTGGTTTCGTTTGGCACTAATCCTTTTCCTATTTACTTTCTCTGACAGCAATTCTCTTTTCATTTCTGTCATGAATTTGTCCTTTACTGCATCCGTGTTGTGTCCTCCAGAGTTACCAGCAATTCGCGTACCACGTTCCACATTCCATTTTTTATTTCTCCTTCTGCTTTTAAAGCTGCAATTACTGTATCTTCGAATGGCTAGCAGTGTTTCGGTATCAGTCTGGACAAACCATCCACATGCCCTAGTTTTTTTTTACGGTAAATATTCCATTTTGTAAGCATAATTCAGTAATGTAGTGCCCAAAGTTGTAATCTGTTCGCAGTGTGTATTGGTATTCCTTTTTTAGAACGTGTATTGACAGTAGTGGGCTATGATCCGTTTGTAGGCATAAACGTCTTCCATGAATAAATCTATGGAATCTTTTCACACCGAATATGATTTCTAATGCTTCCTTTTCTATCTGACTAAAGTTCCGTTCAGCTGGTAATAACGATCGTGACGCATGGGCTATAGCCTTTTTACTCCCGTCGTCATATTTGTGCAGAAGCAGGGCTCCTTCACCGTAATCACTCACATCTATAGCCAATATAATATCTAACTTTGGATCAAAATGCGTTAACGATAAGTCCGATGTTAAAATGCTTTTTAACTCATCAAATGCCTTCTGGCACTTATCAGTCCAGCACCATTTTTTGAGTGGGGCCCTTACATTAAGTATATTGGGAATGTAAATTTGATAATAATTTACTAAACCCAAGAATGCTTATAGCATAGTCACATTATTTTGTGTGGGCATATTTCTTATTGTAGTTGTTCTGGATGGATCCGGTTTTCGTCCGTTTTTATCTATTATCTGGACCAAGTATTTAATTTTCTTCAGAAAAACTCGCATTTTCTAACGTTAATTTGAACCCGTATTCAACTTATCTTCTCGAGTACGCTTTTAACGTGTTCAACATGTTGTTCATGTGGTTCACTTTTTATTAGTATACTGTCTAAATAGGCGATAGCAAAATTTCAGCATTGTTTTCCAGCATTGTATACATTATTTGATGAAATATGGAAGGAGTCGCATTTACACCGAAGGGAAGCCGCTTAAGTTTAAATAAGCCACAGTATGTATTAATTCTTAATGAATATGAGCATTCTTCTACTTAGATTCGTGGATATGCCTCCGAGAAGCCTGACATTGAGAAGAATCCCACCCGCAATTCGATTTTGCAAACACTTCCTTCGAACTCAGTAATGGGTAGTTACATGAGATTAAGCAATCATTGAAACCTGTTGAAAAATGTCCACAAACTCTTGTTATTTTTCTTTTTTTGCGTAGACCGCAGGTGCTGCCCTGTCTGAATGGTCCGTCTTTTCGATTATTCCTAGGTTTTCAAGTTTTTCAATATGCTTGTTTATTTGCCACGAACGGTACATTCCGTTTTGGCTTAAATACAGGTGTTGCACTTTGTTTTGTTGCAATTTTTACCTTTATTTTCGTGCAACAATCCAGTTCCTTCGAGAAAACATTTAGAAATAAATGTTTCATTTTTTGTTTCAGTCCCTCATCCTTAGTCGAACCTTCGACTGAACCGATTATATTCCCACACAAAAACACTTATGGGCGTATTCCTCAATTTGAATAGTTATATCCACTTTGTGCCGAATAGATTAACTGAGTTTTCTAGCACATATTTTTGTCGTTTTCATTTAGTCACGAAATGTTACATTACACTCAAATTCACCAACAAAATACAATCTTTTACCCATAACATCATGTGCTGCTTTTGTAAATGTAATTAATTTCGGCTTGCTGACACACTTCCAACTTTCTTCATTTATAATGTTAATATTGTCTCCACTGTCTAACTGCATTTGTACTGTGGTTTTCAATTTTGACATTTATGAGTTTCCTCTTCGTTACATTACCATTCTCTTTCGATGACATCTTATTTATTCTTTTCTTGTGTTCCAATATTTTGTCATCTTCGTTTTACAGTGTGTTTTTATGTACCCAATTTTTCCACATCGGAAGCATTCCACTTTCTTAAATGGACAGTTTTGCCTCACATGTATACCTCCACATGCAAAACATGGGTTCTTTTCTTGATTCTTGTCCTGTTTGTACTGTATTTTAGTACACAATTGATTTCTGTTCTGCTTATTTCGCACTTGTTTCACTTGGGAGCAATCTTTATCTTAAATTTTCTCTATGTCGTGTCTTAAATATACTGTTCTTTCACACTCTTCTGACACTTGTTGTAGGGCTACAGCTTGATTTTGTTCCAGCTTAATGAGAATTCTTGTTAGTACTTCTGCGTCAGCCTCTGCAGTTAGTCTCTGAGTAAATATCAGGCACTTGAACATATCTGGCGTTAATTCCTCCAGATTGAACTTTTCACATTCCCTGTTAGCTCTACCAGCATATGTGGTGTAATCCTCCTCCTTGTTTTGTTCTAGGTTCAAATATTTCCAATATGTATCGAATAACGAGTATTTCTCACTAAATGTTTTACACAATATGCCTATTGTATCTTTAAAGTTTATGTCAGAATATTTCCTCGGGAGTACGTAATTGCTGTAACGCTCGTCTTCTGCTGCCGCCATTTTCTTAAAAGTTTAAATGCGTTTTCATATTGTCGTCAAAATCGTTGCATTTTTATTGAGGATTTGTTCGTACCTTCTACAGTAAGCCTCGAGGGCAACTCCTTCGTTGGCTTCGTGCATAAACTCTGTTATCTAGTTCGCAACATAATATGGCGAGAACATTTTTTCAGCATTTCTGACGACTTTATGAATATCTAATTGCAAACCTATTCATCAATGAATTTCAACTTCTCCCTTTCTCTCTTCCTCCCCTCCCCCTCTCTCCTCATCTCTGTCTCTTTTTGAATACAGACACACACACACACACACACATATACAAATATATGAAGGTTGCCTAAAGAGACGAGCATGACCAACGTTGACTGTTAAGCAATGGCTATGCAAAGGTTTTAAGTCGAGTGTGGCTGCGCAACATAACTATGCACAACTATACACAACACAACTATGACTGCCACAAGCAGCACGAAAACTCCTGAGACATGGAAAATGCAAGATAGCCAGGTCAGTAGAGCAGGGGCTTTCGTATATGAGTCAGCCTTCCCCTTGGGCTGTGATTTTCAACCATAATTTGCCTGTGGAATTCATTGATTCTTATTTTACTTTACTAGACCTCCAAAGCTATTCGATACATATGTATATATATATATATATATATATATAT
>NC_068981.1:16826880-16828932 GCF_001194135.2 Octopus bimaculoides
CACCAGTCCTCAGTCAAATCGTCCAACCTATGCTAGCATGGAAAGCGAACGTTAAACGATGATGATGATGATGATGATATATATATATATATACAGAGAGAGAGAGAGAGAGAGAGAGAGAGAGAGAGAGAGAGAGATACATAAGCAATTAGTTTACATGCACAATACCATACCCACATGTCCAGCAATGGATATAGGTAGATATACAGACAGGTTAGTAGATAGATAGATAGATAAATAGATAGATAGATAGATAGGTAGATAGATAGATAGATAGATAGATAGATAGATAGATAGATAGATAGATAGATAGATAGATAGATAGATAGATAGACAGACAGACAGACGGACGGACAGACAGACAGACAGACAGACAGACAGACAGACAGACAGACAGACAGACAGACAGACAGACAGACAGACAGATAGATAGATAGATAGATAGATAGATAGATAGATAGATAGATAGATGGATAGATAGATAAATGGCGAGACATAAATTGACAAAGAGAAGCAGGTATGTCTTGTAAGAAATGTCTTCCGCCATTTTGATGAGCAGTAATAGACATTTCCGTCTAGATAATTCTTCAAAACCAAACACCAAATTTTCTTGAAAGCAAACTAGCCACATTATCTCATAGAAAAGGAAATACACCAGTTGGTCTTTGAGTGTACAACGTTGGCAGATAGTATTCTAATTATCTATAAGTGACATTAATAGTATATTGGAAATAGCTAAGTACTGTTGAGAATGGTAAGCGATATTCCGACTGGATAACATAGGGAAAAAAAGAAAAACAATATTAAAGCAAATGTATTTTTTTTTCAGACTGTGTCGAAATTGAAAATGTACAGAAATATACACACAAACACACACACACACACACACACACACACACACATATATATATATATACGCCTGTATGCAGTCTATAGACATTGCACTCATACATGTGACTATGCGCTTGATATTTGTATATGTGCCTTTGTTTTTCTGTATAGGCATGTGCATTTACATGTATGTATGGATGTGTGTGTATATATATATATATATATATATATATATATATATATATACACACACACATAAACATATATATCAATATATTTATCTATATATATACATATATATGTGTAGATATGTATGTGTAGATATATGTGTATATATATGTATATATATATATACATATGTCCGTGTATGCACGCAACTGGGCGGCGAGTGTTTGCGTGTACGTGTGTGTGGTTGTATGTGTTGTGTGCGCGCCCACGTCTGTAACTGTCTAAGATTAGTTACAGAAATGTACGAATCTATGAAATATGCGTGCAAATCTATTTATGCAAATGCATATGTACAATGGAAAATATGTACTAAAATGGCCACGTTCCAAGAAATGTGTAACCTCCAATGCAAATTATGCGCTGTGTTTGAGTAAAAAACGATGTTAATAAAAAATTAAGACAGTCATTGTACGTGAAACTTGTTAGTTACTGGTGAACCGAATCCACTCACATTTCGTATATCTTTCAGTAACGCATGAAGATTAAAACTGCTAATTATGTTTCTCATGAAATATAGATGTTTGCTATGTAATCAGTGTAGAAGGGAAGATAGAGTGCTGGTCTGTGACAGAGGGAGACAGAGACATAAATATTGAGAAACTAAAAATATAGAGAGAAAGAGAAAATGTTAGTATATGTGAGATAAGAAAGTGAGTGTTTACGTTCGGAAAAAGTGGTATGCAAAAATAAATTGCTGCGTTACTCAACATAGGAACGGTTTCGAATCAACAATGAGATCAAGACGCATGCATGAATTTCACAACTTCCACTGAATATCCATATGTATTTTATTTGATAAAGAGTCCTTTATACGCGGGAGCTTATACATACTCTAATGTTGCAAGAAGAGTTGGTGCAGAAACAACTGTAACAAATCATTAAAGATGTGTTAATTATTTGTCTTATTATTATTTACATACACATACACACACACACATACACACACACACACACACACACACACACACACACACACACACACACACACACACA
>NC_068981.1:16829496-16835101 GCF_001194135.2 Octopus bimaculoides
ATATATATTCATGTTTGTTTTTATGATCAGTTATAATAAAAACAATTTTACCTTAATTTGATGGGTTTCTCTATACATTCTCGGAGTACCAATTTATTGTTACAAAAGAATGTTGTTGACAGTGACTTTGAAGTTTCGGCCACTTTTTAATGTTATTTCTACAGATTTGTTTTATATAAATTAGAGCGAGCACTGAAAGTTACGCCCTCTCGTAGACGAGTACGTCTATGTAAAGAATGCGATAGTTAGTGGGTGTATATGCATATTTCAAGAATTATTTCTCCTTCTTCAGCACGACATCCAACCCATTAATCTTCAATAAACGCATTACTTAAATAGCCACAAAATTTAGCGGTGTAACACAACTGGGTACACACACCAGTTTTATATTTTATACAATTTCCTTGCAACTGCTACGCACGTATTCATTGCTGGTAGGTACACCGTATTTTTTTTATATAACCATGATATACTACCAAGTCATGCCTTTCAGTTCTGGTTTTAATTTTTTATAGAAAATCTGCAGAGATAACTAAAAACGTGATTAAATCACATTGCTAACACATGTAGGACACAGTGTTGACTTATAAGCCTTCAAGGTGGCTAGGAATGTTGGTTGTTTACAGATCTTATCTGGAATGAAGATTAGGTGAGTCAGTTAGTGTGGACCGTAGCATTGATGGAACGTGAAGTTGTGTCCATGCATTTATATACAACGTTACAGCATAGGTAATTCCCATTTAAACGGCAGAGATGGGTAACTAGAAATTACAGGTTTTCCTGCCACCTGTAAACTGCTGTTTGTTAAGTATCCTATTATAAACGTGAACATGGAACCGAAGGAAGAGGTTAAAATTTTATTATTCTTGGTTTGAAGCACAAGGAAGTGGAGAGAATTAATTGTGACATTTCGGAGAAAGTTCTGTGGAATATACGTTCGGAGAAGATAGAGAGGAGGACAGAGGAGAAAGTACACACGCAAAAAGAGAAATCCGAAATTGCTTTTGCTTCTTGCAATTCACCTCGGACATAAATGAACGCAGCGACATCTGTTTACCCTGAAAAAGAGAAGTACCTATATTACTGAAAACAAGTAACTCTAAGCGCCTTAGAATAAAGTTAATCTCCAAAAAACAAATTGATTAAGCCCACAATTGGATTTCGATATTTGTTTGACAGCCTTGCTCAAATAAGGTCGATATTGCATTTTGACAAACATATGAATGTCAAAAAAATTAATTTCCTTCTCTTGCTCTAAATTCCAAACATAAGGTCATGCAATAAATCAATAATACAAGCGTGTCCTCTCTCTGTCTCTGTTACTATTCTGAATATGTCAACACTGAAGTAACCAGTATTTTGCGAACCTACTTTCCATACGTTGGTCAGATCTCTGTCTTATGAAACACTCTCTATGCTGTTCAATTTTTCTTACATTTGCAACAACTTCTTTTCTGGAAAAATTCTCCGGAGATGCCCACAAGTTTTAATGCCACAATCATGCATCTTTATTATTTTAAGATGAGAATTAAATGCATGAAACTGAGTTTTATTCAGACCTTAGTCAAAGAAGATATAAAGAGATTATAGTCTTTGTTCTTCTTCTTTAAACTAGCTTATAAACAAGCAAATAGTGTAGTGTTCTGTGTCACCACACTTCAGTTGAGTTACCGTAAGTCCACATTACTCCGTAAGAATCATAATACCTGTTCCCCGGTTTCCCTTGGCGTATATATTCCTCCCTGTACAGGACGCGAGATGACTCATTTTTACCAGATGAGTGAAGCAACGTGAAATGAAGTGTTTTGCTCAAGAACACAACCCCTTGTCCGGTGCACGAATCGAACCACAGTCTTACAATCATGAGTGCAGCATCCTAACCACTAAGTTATGCGCTTCCACATGAGTCCAACACACTGACCACCAAGCCATGCGCCTCCAGCTGAGTTATAATCCCAGGGAAATATCTGACTCGATATTTGAGTGGAAAAGTTTAAAAAAGGAAATTTTTCTTAATCTGTAGTCTCGGTAGTTTTATGTACTTTCTTCTACAGTATACAATACCCACCAATAGCTGGAAGACAATGTGTATACGAGACACTGATTCTTGGTTTGCAGGTTTTTTTTTAAATCCTATATCCTGTAGCTTACATTTTGTCCAGAATATAATATGACAACGTTTTCGTATTAATTAGATCGAGGTGGAAGTCAGTACACAAGACAATTGCTGGTTCTCACAGACTGATGATGTCGGTACGATTTGATCATTTGTAAGTTGATCTCTTACTGAAAATCATGGATAGCAATTATTCCTGAATGGTTAAGAACGCGCGAGATTGGGTTGAAATATAGTTGACACAGCGAGAGAACGCGAGAAGTTATTTAAGATCTGTGAAATGAACTGTGATGTGATTTGCACTTGTGTCTAGTAAAAAAACCAACTACTAATGATGACTAAACTAATTTCTCCTTTGAATAAGAAATGTCTAGTTTGGTTTTTCAAAGTATTAAAGGTTATCAGAAAGATCACACGAGATTGTCAGGCTTCATACTTTTGACAACTGTGTTATCTTTCGTTTAGGTTAAACCAAGACTAGAGAACGAGAAAAAAGTCTTGGCATGGCATTGATTACTTCACAGAATGTTTTTGACAGTGTTCCCTCCTTGTGATTCCCTAACTATTAGCCGTGATTAATGTAGCACTAGTAATAAGCTGCTATACCAAACATATAATAAATAAAAAAGTAGAAAACTCTTCTGATACAGACGAGAGATATTTATGAGAACTAGTATCATCTACATTAGAAAATGAATATTCCAATGTCTCCCTTCTCTTCTCCTGTTTTATTGATATGCTACAGATTATTTACATGTTAAAACATCACTATCTCTATTACGAAAATTACACAGGTTCACTAGAGGAATTCTTTAAAAAGATTTCTTTTTTTCTTTTCTGAAAGAAGCACCAAAGCAACCTTCAAGAGAGACAATTTGATAAACACCAGTAATATAGTATTAGATAAGGAAATAGGCATCGGAGAAGAGAATTAAATCAAATGCAGACTTAAATATAAATACTTATATATAACTGGTTTAGAGTACTATGCACGCAAAAGACAGAAAGGTTTATGGAGGAAAAATGACTGCATAAGGAAATATACTTATATCACAAGTGTAGGGACGTAGCACCTTCTGCAATGAAAAACTTATGCTAATAAAATTGGAAAATTATTATAAATCTGAACTAAAGGTGAACATTAAGAGAAACTAATTCTTCTTCAAGGGAACCAACGGATGTAAAACAAAAGTCGAAAGTGACAAGATGTTGAAGGGAAAACAACTTTGCTTTAAAAAAATGAAAACTAAGCTTAAAATGGGACAACGGATTGGGTGTGCTAATTGTGGCATGAAAACAGTTCTAAATCAGAAATACCTGAAAATTCAGAACGCTGAGAAAATTAAAAAAAAAAAAAAAATTGCAACACCCACTGGGAGAGGCAGAACTCAAATATGAGGTCGAATGATATTTTATTCCAGTGCAGAATGAAAGCGTTGCCAAGTGTAATTACGAAAAATCTTCTAATACAGCAAATTATACTGAGTAATTTCAGAATATGTGAAGAATGGGAATAAAACAAAATTAATTACATTTTTACTGGCTGGCTATTGTTATAACTAAGAGTGGTCATATATCTACTGCTATGACAATGTTGGAATACAAAAGAAACATTTTCAGAGAATGCCGATGGAACCATCGTTTGAGAGATGCCAGTAAATTCAAACAGGATAATCGACCAGATATTCTCCTCGGGGGTTACAAGGAAAGAAATCTTCTTTCTGAATCCCAACACATAATATTGTATTTCATACAGAAATGGAGAGATTATCTAAATAATAGATCTGAAAATAGAGATAACTCGTTTTTAAGACTAAACAGAAACAACTTCATACGTTAGATCCACTGGAAATGATAAACTTAAAACAGGGAGACAAACATAACTAATACTCAACGATTTACAGATTTGTACAACATAGAGAGAATAGCATTGACAGGCAACGCACACATGTTTGATAAAGACTTTTGAAAGCAATAGGGGCTGAATGAGGAAAAAAACAGCGCATCCCAGGGAACCGAGTGCTGCGGACAATAATACAATGAGAGATCGTGATGATGATAATTTATGATGATGACGATAATGATATTACAACAATAACTACTACTACAACTAAGAAGAAGAAGAAGAAGAAGAAGAAGAAGAAGAAGAAGAAGAAGAAGAAGAAGAAGAAGAAGAAGAAGAAGAAGAAGAAGAAGAAGAAGAAGAAGAAGAAGAAGAAGAAGAAGAAGAAGAAGAAGAAGAAGAAGAAGAAGAAGAAGAAGAAGAAGAAGAAGAAGAAGAAAGCGGAGATCTATTTTAAAACGGGGGCCACAGTTTTCATTAATGTTTTACGTAGTGTTTTTGGTACGGAAAGACTTTCAAACTTCGTATACTTATCTATTTTGTGTTATAGAACAGAAAAATATTTTTGTATTCGAATTTATTTCATGTAAAAAATTGTCTTATTTCGATAATTTCAACCAATCACTGACAAGTATTCAGTTGTTTACATTTACTCCTTTGGCTGATTAAGCGGTGTAAAGCGTATTTTATGTCCATACCTTCGTTTTATTTGCTTTTTTCATTTTAAATTTGCTTTAACCCTAACCCTAACCCTAACCCTAGGGTTAGGGTTAGGGTTAGGAATAGGGTTAATTGTTTCGGAATCGTTTGTTTGTGTAGTCGGCACTTAATGTATATTGGCTGAATGGACGTCAGTGATTGGTTGAAATTACAGAAATACGACAACTTTAACATGGAATAACTTATGGATTTCTTTTATTTTTAAGAAGACTAAGAGAAAAAGTTGTTTTATATGACACATTCCACCAGTGTTCCAAGTTTCAAAGTGTTTCGTTAATGAAAAATGTGGCCCCCGTTTTAAAAAAGATCCGAAAGCGGGAGTAATCAGAGAGCTGGGACTTACCTGCAATGGAAGTTGTACTAGCCTCTGAAATTCCAACAGGAAAGGTACTTTCTAAGCATATAGGAAAACATGTCTGAAAGAATTACATTGCAAGCCACTATAATCTGGAATATTAGAATATGATACTGTAAAGAAGATTAGAACCAAATTCACGGACATCGTTGGCAAAGATCTCAGGATCTGGAAGAATCCACTAATCATAGAATTCGTCGCAACTCAAAAGTAGAGGTAACAAGAATTTAAAAATGGTAAAAGTAAATTGATCAATTAGCGCTTCCCAAATGATTAAACAAATATACAGAGAAATGCATAATTATAGCCTTTAAAATATATACACAAAAGTATAGAAAAATAAGCTCAAATGGGAAGCACAAATTTATGACATAGGATATTTTTGATACAAGGGAAAATAGAAAGCCAAAAGAAACAAGAGACTCACAGAGCTATGTTCGGTTGTACAGCGAAAGAATGCAATAGAGATAAGACTATTGAAAATAAAAATATAATAATAATAATAATTATTATTATTATTATTATTATTATTATTATTATTATTATTATTATTATTATTATTATTATTATT
>NC_068981.1:16836374-16836838 GCF_001194135.2 Octopus bimaculoides
TGCAAATATATAAAAACAAAAAGATAAAGAGAGCAAGGTTAGGTTGAAGAATTTTATGGATAGAGTCTTACAGCTGTTTCTGGGAAGATCCAGTACTTCCCTTCATCGGAGACAGAAAAAATATAGTAATCTATTATTATATCCATAGGCGGATATTTTTAGTATGAAGTGGTAAAGAGTGTGATGTGCTGAAAAAAAGAGAGAATAGTACTTGAAGAGTAGTTTCATTCCAGTGGTAAATATCCGTGTAGAAATTCGTGCAAATTAATCCTTGTGTGAATAATCCGGAAATTTATGTTAGAACGAAAGTTGATATAGCTTAGCTGGCAGAGGTATATATATTCCATCTTGCAATAGATTTTTGCTTGTTTTCATACAACGTTTTCATCCTGTTCATACAACGATTGGGGCAAAGTAATCGGTATACAGCACTTACTCGGTATTACCTGTATCCTCCGGGGTTT
>NC_068981.1:16836848-16837287 GCF_001194135.2 Octopus bimaculoides
ATAATAATAATAATAATGATGATGATGATCATGATCATGATGATCATGATGATAATAATAATAATAACAATAGTTTTAATAATGTTAAATGCTACTATCACTATTCTCTAATGTCAAATTAGAATTGTCAGTCGATAGACAATGTTCTGCTACATCTCTGATTACATTCTAACTGTTCCAACATAGACACATTTCATTAGATGCACGGACACACACACACACACGCACCCATCACTCAATCATCTATTTTACAGCCATACTATATATCTATCAGATATGTCTGTCATGTGGCTTCAATGATACGTCCATTAGTGATATTGACGGTTAGTTCTACTGCCGCTATTGTTCCTATTAGTGGTGGTAATGGTGGTAATGGTGGTGGTGGTGGTGGTGGTGGTGATGGTGGTATGGTGGTGGTCGTGGTGGTGGTCGTGGTGGT
>NC_068981.1:16838143-16841165 GCF_001194135.2 Octopus bimaculoides
TATATATATATGAAAAGAAAAAGTGCCTGGATCAACGCTTGCACATGTTGAAATGATATATACTACTACTACTACTACTACTACTACTTCTACTACTACTACTATTAATAATAATAATAATAATAATAATAATAATAATAATAATAATAATAATAATAATAATAATAATCAATGGATGGGATTGATGAATATTTTACTGCATCGCTAATTCCATCCATGGATTATTAATATTGTTATTATTATTTTCTCTTTATCACAGGTTTTGTCAGAGCTCCTGGAGTCTTGCTTGCGTAGCGGCCTTACTACATACAGCCTACGGTGCCATGCTATTCTTTCTTTTCAACTATCTAATACTTTCATGATTATTGTGGACGTGCAAAGGAGGTAAACCGTTTGTAACAGTTCTACTGGGCACTGCACTCTATTCAAATTTCTTTTATGGTCCTCTTCACGCCTTCTGATACCGTTCCCAAGGACCCAAAAACAATTGGCACTATCTTTACCGTCTTCATTTTCCATAGCTGGGGTATTTCGTACTTAAGTGGGTTGTACTTATCTATCTTTTCGCCTTCCTTTTCGATTATTCGTGGGTCAAACGGGCATGCAACGTCAACCATATAGCATATGTGGTGTACCTTGTATACCACCACTAGGTCCGATCTGTTTTGCTCTAATACCTGATCTGTTTCGATTGGGAAATCTCAGAGATTTTGCTATGCTACGTGTATGCATGTAAACACCTATGTGTATGTGATGATGAGGTTGCGTACACATATACATATATATATAAATGTGCGCGGATATGTGTGTTTCTATGACAACGTACATACACATATCTGTTTGTGTTTGTGTATGTGCATGTACGTATACATATTTGTGTGTGTGCGTATGTAGACGTTGTGAACGCAGGAGGTTTATGTCTATGTATTGTGAGAACATGGTTGCGTGTATTTTTTTTCTTTTTTTCTTTTTTCATTTTTCTACCTATTAGAGTAACTTCCCTTTTATTCCACGATTTATCATAGCGTCTGTTGCCATTAATAGCCGACGAAAATGTATCGTAGCTCTTCGCTCCGACATTCGAAACTCCGAGTACTATAATGACAACCTTTTACTGTTTGTTCTAAATTATAACATATACAAATAATCCCCTATTTCTCTAATATCCTGGTCTCGTTCTATTTTATTACCTTTTATTATTATTATTATTATTATTATTAATAATATTATTATTATTATAATTATTATTATTAATGGTAAGGGGGGAGTTATGAGCTCTTTTAAGGAGCAAAGAGGTAAGTTGGAGAAGATGTGCTACATGGAAGGGTGGACCTGAGTCGCCGGAAGGCTCGGAGAATGGTGGGGGACGGCCGTCTTTCAGTTTCCGTCTACCAAATCCACTCAAAAGGCGTAGGTCGAATCAATGCTATAGTAGAAGGCATGTGCCCAAGGAGCCACGCAGTAGGACTGAACCTATGATGAGATATTTCATTTGATTTTACATGAGTCTAACACGGATATTAATTACCAAGTTGTTAATCACATCACTGATTACTGAATTTTATTTCATTCAATTTTTTTATTTCATTACTCAATTTTTATTCCATTACATGATTTCTATTTCATTACTCAATTATTATTTCATTCTCCATTCCTTGCAAATGCTAAATAGTTATGATTTGATTGATATCCAGTTGCCATTTCTAGTGGATGAAGAGACATTCAGAAGCACTCTCATTCAGTTTTAGTTTTTGAGAAAGTAGACTCAAAATATACAGACTATTTATTCTGTTCTTAGAGGACTCATCAAGCTGTCTTGCTTGATATCTTCAAATGTGTAACGTCTTACTGATAGTTAGCATTAAACAAGATTTGTACTTTAAATAAAGCTACATGAGACAGCCATGTTTCCCTCAGAGCCACCTGACTGGTATACTAATCAAATTATGACTATAATATTTTAGAATATGTCATATGAGTGTATATGCGCGTACGTATGCGTTTGCGTAGTGTATCTGTATGTGTGTAATTATATTTCTGTATAGTGAATGTATTTTTTCACGTATACGTATGTATCTATATATCGTATCGCTTTTTGAGAGAGTACCATTGATAGGAAAACAATAATGCTAATGGTGTATGTCAAATATTCTGGTAAAGTGATATTTATTTAATTATTCACGTCTCTATGATCATGAGATGTATACGCACTCGCACATACAGGCATAAATATAAACGCATAAACACACATATACGCACACACAGAGATAGACAGACAGACAGACAGACAGACAGACAGATAGATAGATAGATAGATAGATAGATAGATAGATAGATAGATAGATAGATAGATAGATAGATAGATAGATATTGTCAGATTATTGTCACACGGACAGACAGACAGATTAATAGATAGATTTCTAGGCAGGCACATAAGACGACAGACAGACGAGCAGACGGACGGAGGGGCAAACTGACAGAGAAATAGGCAAAGATATAGTGATAGACAGACAGAAAGAAAGAAAGAAGGAAAGAAAGAAAGAAAGAAAGAAAGAAAGAAAGAAAGAAAGAAAGAAAGTAAGACAGATAGATAGATAGATAGATAGATAGATAGATAGATAGATAGATAGATAGATAGATCAACATCAGAAGAAACGCTTCATTGATTAAAGTTGCACTTTAATAAATCGCACCTAGTACCTAAGTATAACATACATTAAATCTATTCGATATACAATGTTCATTGTAAGAACACTACGACTTCTATGTACGCTAAATACATTGTACTAAATACATTTGTACTAAATTACATTTTTACACCTAAAGTATTCAGGTTATTCTGCTTTTATTAATTCCGATATTAAAATACGCTTTTGCTGCCTTCATTCTCCTTTTCTACATAAGTTCTCTATCTCGACCCCGTTTTCTCCCTTTCTATCTCTCCCACTCTCACTCTCCGGGCCCTCTCTCTCTCTCTCTCTCTCTCTCTCTCTCTCTCTCTCTCTCTCTCTCTCTCTCTCTC
>NC_068981.1:16841462-16848756 GCF_001194135.2 Octopus bimaculoides
TATATATATATATATATATATATATATATATATATATATATATATATATGAGGATGTGTGTGTGTGTGTATGCGTGTGTAAACCCGCAGAGCTTCTGAATTTCACAACTGATTTTCTCCAAACTAGGAGCATACGTTACTTATGGTTCAGAGATGGTTTTAGACTCTTAATTTTTTTCAGATAATAAGTAATGGGGCCTCTGAGGGCAGAAAATCCCCTTTCTTGTGGTACGTATGACTTCCCGCATGGTCCACGCATTGCTCCTGTTCAAACTGAAAAAAAAACTGCCACTGAAATTATATAAGTAGGTTGTATTAAATGGATGAACTGATGTAGATTCAAACTGCGTAGTACGACAGGTTGCAATTTGGAACGCACTATTTTTATAATGAAAAAAAAAATGCTAAAATGTGTAAAATCCTGAGCAACTATTCAACTATTTTCTTTAGCTTCAGCATCAAAGTCTTCCTTCTAAGCATAGACGAAGCCCGTACAAATATTCTGCAGCTATTGATTACAAACGGAAATATCTCGTGTATATTAACTTACTAATTTATGGTGTCTAAGACCTAACCACGTTAGTTAGAGAACTTGTCATCAATGTTTCCTTGCATGCCCGGACCCTGCATGCAGAATTGTTTGCGTTTGGGTGCTGACTTGTCCTCACAATGGTTGCACGCTGTTTATGCGCAGGATCGCATGGTTGAGCCATGACTATCGATTCCCTACCACGTCAGCATCAACGTCACGTGACCCAATCACGTTTGTTAGAGATCGTGTCCTTAATGTGACGTTGCTTACTCCGACTCTGCATGCAGAATTGTTTTCGTTTGGGAGCTGTTTACACAAAGGGGTGCTAGGTTGATCCACGACTATTGATTTCAAACCGAAATATTGCATGAGAGTTCTCAAGCGCTTTCTTATTTCTTTATTGCCTACACGGGGATACACATAGAGGAGACAAACAAGGACAGACAAACGGGTTAAGTTGATTACATCGACCCCAGTGCGTGACTGGTACTTAATTTATCGACCTCGATAGGATGAAAGGCAAGTCGACCTCGGGGGAATCTGAACTCAGAACGTAACGGCAGAGAGAAATACCGCTAAGCATTTCGCCCGGTGCGCTACCGCCTCTGCCAGCTCACCGCTTTCTTGCCAATCCCCACCCTTTACCACGTCATTTCTTTTATATATATTTCTCTCATGTGGTGCTTTGAGCACCACATGAAAGAAATCTACATAAAAGAAATTTATGTGATAGATTAAGCCACAGGCTTAATTTCAACTGTTTTCATCGACCCTGAAAAGATAAAATGCAGAGTCGTCCATTTAGTAATTTGAACGCTAAACGTAAACAGGACAAAATGCTGTTAAGTAGAGGGACTCTTTTAGATGTAAGGTTTCTTTTACGGTGTCCAAAGCGATATCTGCACGGCTCACTCTCCTACTCCTTCTGGTTTTCTCCTTTTTATCTCTGTGACAATCTGTCATTATATATTGTTTCCATTTTTTCTCTCCTAATTACAAAAGACTGCAACAGTAATACTAGGGACAGTGATTCCGGTTCCATCAGCATCGGGGACTGAAATCAAAGTGAGCTCCCCGGTGTCATCGCAGTAGCAACCTTCTGGAACGACAAGTTGTGCTGCTGGGAAGGTAACCTTCAGCACCCGCCGTTTTAGATTACTGCTTCTACTGTTGTCCATAAAGACGACTTCAGTGGAATTTGAAATCAGAACTTAAAATGTCAACTAAATACTGACAGACATTCTGTTCTAGCTCTAAAGACTCAGCCAGTCACGCAATATTGTCAATTACATGCATGCAGAGATGATACGAATGATATTCAGACGTAAAATAATTATGTCTAGTATAATTCCATGTAGTACAGCTAGTATTGGCGTGATAAAGAATTTCGCTTCTCAACGCCAACTTAATTTCTGTTCGATCTCACTATGCCTTATCTTAGATATGTCCCTTCTTTCATAGCCATGCGAAAGAAATTTGACTTCACAGAATCTCTGCAGTAGCTCGGCAGTAAAAGTTTTCCTAGTTTAACTCCATCACATGGCTCTTTTTCTTCATGTAGCGGAGTTCCTCTGTTTCCTGTCTTTCTGTTGACGTTTTCTGCTGGTTTTGAAATTGTCATTGAATCTATCCTTACTTATCTAAGACAATTCTTTCTGATATGGTCAAGGAGACTTATATTTTGTAGTGGAAGGATAAACTGATTATATCGACCCCAGTGTTCAGCAGATATTTATTTTATCGACTCCGAAAGATTGAAGAGTAAAGTCTACTTCAGTAGCATTTGGACTCAGAATGAAACCATGGAAGAAATGTCGCTAAGCATTTTGTCTGGCGTGACAACGATTCTGCCAGCCGCCGCCTTTTGCCAGTCTAAGATGTTACGAAGGATAAAACAATGAATAGTCTTGATTAGGAAGTTCAATAAAGAGCTCTTTCATGTCGCGTCTTCTTATTATCCTTGTGATATGTAACACCACATTTTTCGGTGTGGTCAGTCAGTTAAGATGGTAGATAAATTTTGAAAGAATCGTGACTATCATTTCTAGCAGGTCGAACGAGCGAGTAAAGTTTTCCTCACTGTTTTGACATTTACTGTATGTTGTTGTGGTTGTTGCTTAAGACCAAGGAACCTCCAAATGACAGATTTATAATCAAAGCGTTCCATTGTTGACGATCCCAATTTATGCAGTTATATATTATGAAACGTGTCAATCATTTTTAGATTAGCACGGTATAATATTCCAGTGTGGAAATGGGCTGTTGTTTTTAACATATCAAGCGATCATGTAGATAATTTCTAGTTGTGGAGACATTTAATATAAAGTTAATTAAGTTGTGTATTTTATTTATATATGCAATGTTTCCAACATGCAAACTGAGAACTTTGACAGTCAGCTATTAAGAAAATTCTTCAACGATGAAAATGCATGCAGTAATGTAAAGATTTACTTTGCTGGAAGCTCATTTATTTTCCTAATCGCTTGCTAGAACTCTTAAATATATATTAATCATGAGTCCATATACAAAAATGCATGCATGTATATAATGAAACATGAACAGTTAGAAGCATACAAACATATATATATTTATGTATGTATGTATGCATGCACATACAAACACACACTCACACACACATACGTATGTATGTAAGTATGTTCGTATTTGCAGGTATGTGTAACAGAAAATGTTTAGATGATATTCATATTATGTTCCCTTCATCCACAGAACAGTTTCTAGCTGCTACATTTAAGTTGCTGTCATATAAATCATGCACAACAATGTAATATTGTGTGAGGTCGGGCAATATTTTTAACGGAGATTAATTAGCTTTGAGAAGTGTTGGGTAATGAAATCACCTGCACCGAGATGCAAATTTTCTCATATATTGCTGGTGATGCGTGTAACCATGACAACAGGAATTCATTTATAGAGAAAGTCTGAGGTCAGTACCTAATGTCATATTTGCATAGATTTACGTATATACTTACGTTTCAACTTGGAAACAGAATACATATTCACTTTAACTAGTTTCACGTAAGTATGTACATTGACAGATAGAAATATAAAACAACTTTTGCATCCACACAGGCAAAGAGACACAATTATTTAGGATATATATATATAATGAAGGCGCGTAGTTTGGTGGTTAGGACATTCAGCTAACGATCGTAAGGTCGTGAGTTTAATTCCCGGCCACGCGTTGTATCCTTGAACAAGCCACTTTATTTCACGTTGCTCCAGTTCACTCAGCTGGCAAAAACGAGTAGTACCTGTATTTCGGAGGGCTGGCCTTGTCACACTTTGTGTCACGCTCAATCTCCTTCAGAACTACGTTAAGGGTACACGTGTCTGTGGAGCGCTCAGCCACTTGCGCGTTAATTTCACGAGCAAACTGCTCCGTTGAAGTATCAAATAGGACCCTCGTTGTCGTAACCGACGGATTGCTCCTTTTATATATATATATATGCATGTGTGTGTGTGTGTGTGTGTGTGTGTGTGTGTGTGTGTGTGTGTGTGTGTGTGCGTTTGTGTGAATGTGGGTCAGTGTGGTGAAAGAGAAAGAGAATGAATGAGAGGAACAGAAGGAGAGAGAGAGAGATTTATGTGTATTGATATAGCTATATGACATTATCTTAGAATGCAAGGGATATGAAAGGCAAACGTAGAAACATTGTCGTGATCAATTTGTCTGTCGCCGAATATTGCACACCATAAATTACCGGACGCAATAGAAGTGTATATTTTGTTTATCTAGAAAGTTTTTACCTTGAATGGCGGGAAATTAAGCGGAAACTCTGAGCTCATGTCTAATTGTTCCCATAAACAATAATTATGTAAAATATTTTATGAGCCGATCCTATTAGGCGTGTCACTGCTTTCTCTTTTGTTTTTATACATAGGGTCCATAATTGGATGTTCGTTTATCTAGACATCACTCGAGCAAGAACAATGTGATGCACGAAAGAAAGTTCTAACTAATTTCTCATTTCTTTACGTTGTAAAGGAAAGGGATAGAAAGAAGGCTGACTGACGTGTTGGTTAGTTTTCTTTCATCAAAACGCTGCGAAAATAAAACATGATGTGAAGAGATGCCATATGATCTCCGTGGCATTACAGGAAGAGAGGGGGGAAAAGAAAATGATTAACAGCAAAAAATATGAAGACAAAGAGAAATGAGTGTGACAGTTTGGAGAGATATAGCGAATTTGAAATATGTGTGAAGTACGTTTCTATATGAAGCAAAAGCGAATTAACATCATGAGCAAAGTCATGCGTGGAATGTGTGTAGCGAGTGTAAGCGCAATAGTAGAGGAATTAATGTACGGTGGTAAGATTAGTAAGAAATGACATCAAGGTGTCATATTATGTTGGTGTGGATGTTTGGTGGATTAGACATGAAGTGCCCATCAGTATAGGAGTAGAGTCGGTAAATAATGTGGAGTACGTTTATACGTATAGATGCACGTGTGTGCTATAAAGGAGAATTAGTGCGTAGTGATATTTGCCGTTAAGTGTTCATATGCTTCTTTATGCAATGTGTATTGGTGAGACATGATATTATGCAGTTAGTATGAGTTGGACATCTTTGCATTTGCGAATTGGTTTATCGTAGATAGACGATAAAATGTGTAGTAATATCATATATGTTTTTTTATGGGTAGAAATATCAGGTTTAATGCTTGAGTAGTGGTCATCAATGCAAGTAGAGGAAGGCAAGTTAGTTATTTATATGATTAGATTGTTACCAATGACGAACCAGATAAATGGAACTTGAAATAAATGATAGTAATCTCGAAACAGCGAGATGCAGATATACGTGACCTGAGAATTTCGGTGATGAGCCATAGGTCTGTGTGGTGTGGGATTCTGGCATAGCATATCGAACAAATATTGCCGCAAGGGTCGACTAGCTTGCAACTAATTCCCTTATATACCATAGAGCACCGGTTTGGCATTTAGTATTGTACATAGCATTTAGGGACGATGGGACACATATTACAACAGGAGCAGAATCAGAAAAAGAACCAGTTTGGGTGTATGGAGCATTAAAGGGACTGCAAACCAGTTTGGAGTTGCATCTGAAGGATAAAACAAAAGCGTGTGCTCGTGAAATATGGGAAGTAGCAGGTTCGAATAAAGGAGAGGGAAGTCAAACTGGCTGAAGTAACAGATGTCAAATTGGGAAATAGGAGATAAAGTAGAACTTTGGGCTAGGTATTTCATTAAACTCTCGAGTTCGATACGCGCAGTCTTCCACACTTATCAGTCCTCTTCCTCCATTTGCTCTCTTCATGTATAGGTGATCAGTGTCTGTACGTGGATGATGGGCTCCATGCATAGTTAGGAGCTTTCTTGAATTCCTGTCCATCTCCTTTAGCCGCGCCTCTGTCCACTTCAGGATTCCAGCCCCACACCGAAGTACGGCGACTGCGTACGAATTTATTGGCGGAATTATGTTTCTGGCATTCATCTTTGGAGCCAGTATTTTTCTTCACTCATTGCTGGTGCTCACTTTTTTGTCTTTTCCTTCATGTCGTGGTGTTTGATTCCATCTGCCTCAAGTATTCCCAGGTATTTATAGCTGGATTGAGGTTGAATTGCCTACATCATTTCACCATTTGGCAACTAAATGCCTTCCGTCCTGGCAAGCTTTCCTCGTCTCATCACCATCGTAGCACATTTTGAAAGTCCAAACTCCGTCTTAATACCATTGATGAAAATCCGCAAAGACTGGATTAGGCTGTCCAGTTCTGACTCGGTTTTTCTATTAATATTATTATTATTAAATGAAAACTCACATCTTATCTTGCTGGCCATGGAGGAAAGTGTCGGTTGTCCACAACCAGCGGTCAAAGGTGTCACTTGTTCACTGGTCATGCTTCAAGAACCCTGCGAAGAATTCTTGCAGTTCCAACCAATGCTGATTTTTATAGGTGTTCTACCGTCACACTTGCGCTGATCTTTTTCGGCCATGCTGGTAGTTGGGTGCTGATAATTCCAAGTGCACCAATTACTATTGGTATCACCTCTGCTCTCTTCATTCGCTACAACCTTCGCATTTCCCAATTTAGATCGTCGTACTTGTTTTATTTTTTTTCTTTCACATTGATCCTGTAGTCCCCGAGGCATACTATGTCGTTAATCATACATGTTCTTTCTTTTTCATTCACCACAACAATGTCCGTCTTCCCAAATCTGGTCCGGTGAACGCACTGGATCAATAAATCCCACAAGATTTTGCAATTCTCATTTTCGGTGACTCCTTCTGGTGTTTGTTCATAGCACGTCTTTGCTCTTTATAGGCCATCATTTCCACAGGGCTACCAGTGGATCATTCTTACCACATTGTCATGGTGTCGTCTGTATTCGTGTTGTGCCAATTTCGAGCATTCGCTAACGATGTATTTTACGGTTTCACCCCTCTCACCACACATTCTGCAATTGTCGCTATCGGTAGCGTTGTCTATTCTACATTTCCTATAACTGGTCCTTATCACTTTTTCCTGAGCTGCGCATATGGGTGCTTCTGTCTCTATCTTCAGATCACTCCTCCTCATCCATAGCCACCGGGCCTCTGTATCTGTCTTGGCGTTCACATCTCTTGCATCTCTTATTATTATTATTATTATTATTATTATTATTATTATTATTATTATTATTATTATTACTATTATTATTATTATTATTATTATTAATGTTGTTGTTATTATTATTATTATTATTATTCAGTAGTTTTATTTTTATAACGTACTTTCACTTC
>NC_068981.1:16851908-16856526 GCF_001194135.2 Octopus bimaculoides
GGGTTCATTGTTTTATCGAGGTCTATATTTACATTATTTTTCTTCCATGTTTTATATGTATGTGTTGTTGCGTTTTCGTTTTTTGGGTAGAGTACTGCTGTGAAATAGGCGTGTAGGATCGAAATGTGTTCCTCACGTGTCCATTTATGCCGTTTTGGTTTTGTTTGCGGGACATGAGGAACAACGTCCGGCCCTTTATTTTGACGGTCGTCGTTTTCGTAGGGTACCGGTTCGTTTATTTCTGTTGTCAGATTGTTTTGCACGTTCATATCTTCGTATTTTTTTCTTAACAAGCTTATTATTATTATTATTATTATTATTATTATTATGATTATTATTATTATTATCATCATTCTCATCATGTTATGTGTTCAGTTCCCGCCTTTCGTCCTTTTGAGGTCATTAAACAAATACCAATCAAGTACAGGGGTCGATCGAATCGACTTGCCCCTCCCCTCAAAATTTGATAGCTTCTGTGCGAGAAGTTGAAACCTTTATTATCAGTATTGTTAAGTCGGAGTGTTGACAGAATATCTGGGACGCCGGGAAAAATGCCTAGCGGTATTTCGTCCGTCCTTATCTTCTGAGTTTCTAATTCCGCTTAGGTTGATTTTACCTTCCATCCTTTCTGCTTCGATAAAATAAGAACCAGCCAAGCACTGGAGTCGATGTCATCGACCAAACACATCTACCTGAAATTTTTCGCCTTGTACAACAATTATTGTTTTGTTGTTTTTGTTGTTATATGACTGTTATACAGTTAAGACTTTTATCTGTATATATTCACATGATTTACCGTTTTTTATATTCTTCTTTATAATTGCATTACTGTATTAATATCAACACATAAATATTTGTCTGTCTTTTTTCTTCGTTAGCTTATATATTTACAAGTACGTCAACGAACAAATAGTGACATTTAATGTTATCTCCGCTTCATTGTACCTTTGTAATGTTCTGTTTGATTTCCTAACTACATACAACGCTTGTCATAATGTCTCAGCTGTCATATTCTTTCTGACGACGAATCACACTCGCCGTGTATAATCTGAATACGTAGATTCTATAATATATAAATCGTGAAATGGCTTGGTAAGAGTTGAAAGAAAAGTATGCTAGAAAGAGTAACCAGTTACCCCACGAATCACAGGCTAAGTTACCATAGAGATGGCACGATAGATAATGTAGTCGCTGATACACAAAGTGATGGCATATGCACAAGATTAAAGACAAAAAGACAATTTATCATTAGAAGTAGAATTATAACATATTATTAAATGGTGCTCATTCAAAAGGTCTTTTTTTATTATTATTATTATGTTATTTCAATTACATATTAGAATGAAGCACGTTTTAGAGTTCCAGCTTCCGACATCAGAGCGAACAGCATTGCAATAAAGATTTTTAAAAAATTGTAATAACATCCGGTTAAAATCATCCATTAGCGAAAGCGTATAATCGCAGATGTAGCTGCTCAGTTAAGAAGGTCCCATTGCAAGAACGGGATTTGAGGTTAAGTCAACAGATTTATGTATTTATGTATGTATATACATTATATATATATATATATATATATATATATATATATATATATAAACTGATTCACAAAATATGGAAGTTTTAAAAGGAACTAAAAAATCTGAAAATTGGCTGTAATAATGTAGTTTTCCAGTTTTATTGCTATGAAGGTATGACGTTGTGGAGGAAAGAAAATCGGAGAAAAAAGTTACAGAGATTTAATAATCGAAAATCTGTGAATTTTTAGCCAATAGCGTTTAGTGGAGGGGTGTTAGCTTTAAGGTTGTACTCTGTGAGATTTATAGTTTAGTGTCTGTGAAATGACCCGTCCATTGCAGGTTTCTAAATAAACAGAAACACTTAATTTCATTGTAGGTTTCTAAATAAGCAGAAATACCTAATAAAATCAACATGTACCATCTTACTGTTTCTTTTGTCTCTTCATTGATTGTATGTTTTTATTTTTTTTTTAATTTGTCTGCATGTGTTTACTTTATGTGTATTCCAGTATTATGTATACCTGTCATGTATTTGTGTACATCATTAATATATGCATACATACATACATAGACACATACATACATACACACACACATACATACATACATACATACATACATACATACATACATACATACATACAATTTACAATGCCATCTGCAAAAATGACTGTCCTGAAATAAACTTAGGAAATCACTCCGTTATGGAATACATTCATAAACACTAACTCAAGGAATACTGGTGGAATATTCACATCAAAACTTCTGTCAAATGTAAACATAACAGTCCGGATATTGTTGTTTGGGACAGAGAGGCAAAGGTATGTACCATCATAGAGATCAACTGCCATGCAGATATAAATATCTCTTTGAAAATCAAAGAAAAAGAGGACATCTATGGACAACTGCTTCGAAACCTCCAGCTTCTATAACATGAATACATATTCATACCAAAAATAATTGGAGCACTAGATGTTGTTAGTAAATAATTAAAGGAGAATCTGGATAAACTGGGATTTTCAGAAAGAAAAATTGACCGCCCATTTCGTACATTACAAGTGCAATCTGTGAGTGGAACAGTAAAAGTATGCAAGACTTTTCTCGAGTTCCAAATGTGAATTTGTCTGTTAACTACATCGCAAAGAGAGAGCCTTGGCTCTTTGTTCGAAACCGGCTCCCTCCTAAGTGGAAGATTTATAATAATTAAAAAATAGAAAAGACATACACACACATACATACATACATACATACATACATAGACTGCGCCCTGAGGAATTTTTATGCGTGTGTGTCATTGTTTTGTGTTTGTGTTTGTTCTCCACTACCACTTGAAAATAGGTGTTGTTACTTTTACGTCCTCGTAAATTAGCGGTTCGGCAAAGTATCAGATTTAACTAAAATAGACGAGAGTCATTTTGTGCGATTAAACCTTTCTAGACTTATCCCCAACCTGGCTGCTGTTCAATCAATAAAACAAATAAACATAAAAGGTTGAACAAAATGTTTAAAACAGCAGCCAGGAACGACACCGTTCAAAGTGGGTAGCATTTCGTAGCCAGCTACATGTGTTGTAAGTTGTATAATATAAAGTATGTGTAAACGCTAATTTACTGAAGTAGTTGTATGCTGTTAACTTAATGTGGCTGTCCCATGAAGGGAAGAATACTACTGTTGTTTAGACCTAGGAAGCTGCACCGCTTCTTGTCAGCCTTGACACATTTCCTGTGTCCTTATGCTTACAAGGGGGAGACAAGCACCCGCACCCGGCTAAGCCTGCATCCAGAGACATGTTTCTGAGCCTTTGGTCGTCATCTGTCTGGATTATCATGACTTGCTAGTCGAAGATGCCTGTCAAGCTCTTGTAAACATATAATAACTCTAGTGAAATACATTCACTGATTTCAAATTTAGAAATAATACATTTCTAAATCTCTCAGAGAGATTTATGCAGTAGTGATACGTTCATGGGACTGTCACATTAAGTTGACAGCATACAACTACTTCATCGTATCACTACTGCATAAATCTCTCTAAGAGATTTAGAAATGTATTATTTCTAATTTTGAAATCGGTGAATGTATTTCACTAGAATTATTATATGTTTAAAAGAGCTTGACAGACATCTTCGACTAGCAGGTCATTGCTACTCCAAATATCTAGCAGATCACCTGCGACGGACCGGCGTCACGTTCAGGTGGGGAACCTATATGACAATGAAACCGTGAAACCGGACCTTAGGAGTCAGGCATGGCTCGAGAAGGAACAAACAACAACATGGTGATACTCAAGCTCAAACACCGCCCAGAAGATTCATCAGGCCTTTGGTAATGAGGCCATGCCAAAGCTCACATCATGGAGTGGCACAATCGCTTCACACATAGCCGCACCTCAGTGGAGAGCGAAGCATGCTCAAGCAGGCCATGCACCTGGCGAAACGAATTGAGAAGGTTCGATAAACAATCATGGAAGACTGTCGTGTAGCAATCTAGGAAATTGCTTAAGAAGTCGAAATAATGCAGAATTATGGCATTCTATTTTAATGGAGGATTTGTGCATGCGGAGAGTGTCGACGTAATTCTTGTACAATGTGTTGGCGGGGAAGAAGTAGTAACCTCGCATGGAAATCTCAGGAAATGATGTACTGTGCAAACCACGACCCAGATTTAATGAAGACTATCGTCAGTGGTGATGAGACATGGGTTTATAGTCTCTGCTGAATGCGTTTGGTCATCTTGCGTGAAAAGGAAAATCCTACGAGCACGGACTACACGTCTGTACTCTAGGCGTGGCAGCCGGTAACTGACGTAGCCTACCGGCGCAAATATTTTCACGCACGCGCAGGAAGGATGGGGGCGTCATCTCTCACACAAATGATTTTGCTCATGTAGCATTAGTTTGAGAGGGAAAACACGAAATTGGTTTCCGTTTTGAACGCACTTCGTATGTGATCTTGGTGTGTAATTTTGAATGGTTGTGATGATGTTGAGAAGCATAAACGAAAGTACTAAGAAAGGAAAAGAAAAAAATTAATAAATTCCTTTAAATAATATATGTAATACAATATAATATAATATTACATATATATATTATATGTATATATA
>NC_068981.1:16856723-16858452 GCF_001194135.2 Octopus bimaculoides
TGTGTGTGTGTGTGTGTGTGTGTGTGTGTGTGTGTGTAATAGCTGGTGACAGTAATTTTTATTCGTTTATATTGTCCTGATGTGATTCATGGAGAAAGCACTTTCATTAAAAACTGAAAACCAGTTGGTTACGTATCAGAATTATTAAGCTAGATAATTGTTATTTATTCCTGTTACTGTTAATCCTATTTTCCCATCTTTCGTGAGGTTTGTGTTCAACAAACCAAATTATTTCTATTCGCCATCATTTTCTGTGATTGCGTTTCTTGTTCACACGATCCCTCTGCTTTTACTGATCAGGCATATAAACACTTGTTCAGTGTCTCTCCACCACTGGTCCACTGTCACCAGATTTTTCTAAGGGATTAGTTAATATTTTCTTTTATATACTTATCTATGGGGCTGACATTAAAAACTGAACGTGAAGAAAAATGAATTTAACCAAGACCAGGAAGATTATTTTTAAATATACTGGCCATTATCGAAAGTGTCAGGGAAATAGTTCAATCTAAAAGTTCAGCTCAACAATATTTGTACAAAACGATTATGGACGTAAATATAGAGAAGCAATTTGTAGGCAAATGATTAGCACCTTGGATTTCTAGGAGGCGTTATAGGATAAACAGTAGCTGAGTCCTTTTCCCTCCGTTTCAGCCTATATGGGCTTTAATTCGATTACAGATTATCTCCCACATTATAGACGTTGGATGCTATCATTAAAGAACTGACCCTGAGTTCAACTGCGGCTTGTTTACAGATAATCAGAAATTTGCTAAAGCTGAAAACTCTATAAAATCGTTCTTCATTATAGGGCTGGAGATGTTAGGATGGAATTTAAAGACACGTGATAAGTTATTATAGATTAGATAAAAGATGAAGAAACTATTTAAGATGAATCTTTGCCAACGTTCTTTTATAGGAATATTATGGCAAATTATGTAACTTTCATCTATACTGCAATATATAATCTTATGTGTGTGAAATCGTGGAACATTAAATGTTGAGCAATCAGTCGAGATTTGAATAAGAAACTAGGGTTCATATATTATACAGACTACACATTCCGCTTTTTCTGTAGAATTTATAACTGATGTAGAAAAGAATAAATAATAAACGTAGAATTTACACACAAAATAGAAACACGTGCCATTTGCGATAAAAGAAAATATACTATTTTATGGAAAGGTTGAGTAAAAGCACAGAGAAGGGGAGATTATGGAGATAATTGTTCAAAGTAGATTTCAAGGTTGAAACAGAGAGTCATCAGTAACTTCCAATCTTTAAGCACTAAGAACGAAAGGCATGGAAGTAAATATCGGTCAGGTTACAACCTTAATGGGTAGCTTACGAAATGTTCTCCCAAAATTGATTACAAGATATTTCCTGGCAAAGAGTGGGTCAATGAAATTGGACATTTTATGCAAAATATAGATTACAATTCTATGAAATGATACGTGCGTGGTATGAAGAGGTGATGGTACAACAAGAGGCAATCATAACAATGGCAAGAACCTTACAACCAAACAGACTCGGTTTTGAGAAAACACAACAGAAGGCGTTTGTCGATAGAGAAACAAATAAATGTTTATTACTGCTATTGATGGATCCCACACTATTGACCAAAGAGTGTTTGAGAAAATTAAGCATTCATATCAAAGATGAATTCTTATATATATTTAAACACACGTACACGCACATATACACTATATATATATATACATGTATGTCT
>NC_068981.1:16858624-16866311 GCF_001194135.2 Octopus bimaculoides
TATATATATATATATATATATGCATGTATATATTTAGATCAGCGAAGCTAATAATAGACGGATCACTAAGATAACTCTTATTTTCAAACATTTACATATACAAACATTACCGCCATACCTAACTCTACTTTGCTATCATCGAGTAGTATCTCGTGACTAGCTGAATCGTTAGAAAGTCAGACTAAACACTTTCTGACGTTTATTTATTGCTTTTGTTTTATTGTCCATCATTTTGTAGTCGATTAAATAATGTGCTAGTACAGCATTTGTATAGATTTTAGCCCGTTCCCTAAAAGCATAACTAGGAAATATATTAGAATTCAATATTTTAAAATAAGTACTTTTCTCTGATGTCTGGAAACCTGAGGAGACAGGACTTTATACATTTTTCATTATTCAACAGCAATACTCTACATATAAGCATAACCAAATAATGATTTCTTGCTTACAAGGCCACAAATTTTCAGAGGTAGCTGTGGTCGATCGAAGGAATTACTGATACAGTTTTCTATCGATTCACGAAGGATGAAAGACTACATTGAGCTCAACCGATCTTGAACTCAGAACATAGAAAGGAAAAATAAAATGCTGTTTTTCAATTGGTTCATCAATCTAATATTTCTTCTCCACAATAACAATAATCAAGTGGTTGGTCTATAGGGGAAGAATCCCACAATGTTAGTGTAATAGTGATAAAGGAGAAGCAGAAAGAAGAGATCACTATTAATGAATATAGATTACATGGTTTAGAATGCAGAGAAATATCAGATGAAGAATATAAATGGATTAGGAAAGTTGAAGGAATAAGGAAGAGATACCGACCGAAAAAGATTACAATCATTAAGCGGCAACAAGAACTACTGATTATATATAGCAGTGAGAAAAGTTAATGATATTCTGACAAAAATAAAAGAAGATATCATTACAGATACCAACAATCTATTATATTGTGAAGCTGTGTATGTCACAGAAATATTAGGTGCGGAATGTAACACAAAAACATAAGAATTATCGTAGAAAAGAACAAAGACATGTTAGAATAAGAGACCTAAAAGAACAAATAGAAAAGGTCAAAGAAAATCTGCATCAGCCTTCTTCAATTTTAGAAAAGATTATCAGAGAAACGTTTATGTGACATTTCAACAGAACTATAAATAATTTATAAGCAAAAGGTGCACGGACTGTTATAAAAGAAATTTCAGAGAAAGAAGGCGAGGTGTGAGATAATTGATAGATATAAAAGAAAATCAAATAATGTAAATAAACCAATCAACTGTTTAGAAACAGTGAAAGAACATTTTATGAACAAGTGCACTTTACTGAAGAATAATAAAACCGTATAACGTATTCAATATGGGTGAGTCCATATAGTTGTAGGCAGGTGTTATATAGATGAAAACATCGGATTTAACATAGGAAATATTCTTAACGAAAGCAAATATAATGATTTATAACACCGAAGGAAAGCTATGAGTTACGTCTTTTTTTTTTTTTGATTATGTACAGGTGACTAAATGAAAGCTGGTAGTTATTTTGTAGACTCAGCCAGAAGGAAAAGAAAATTGAGATCGGTGAGATTTGGAAATCTACGGATTCAAGCAACTAAAACACTTAAAGATAAACATCTGTATGAAAAAGCAGACAAAAACGTTTTAAAAATAATCGTAAAAGCAAGACAGAAAAATATATTTATAAAGCATCAATTTAAGATGAAATTTAATGACGCCGTTTAAAATTTCGTGTGTGTATAGGCGCAGGAGTGGCTGTTTGGTAAGTAGCTTGCTTACCAACCACATGGTTCCGGGTTCAGTCCCACTTCGTGGCACTTTGGGCAAGTGACCTCTACTGTAGCCTCGGGCCGACCAAAGTCTTGTGAGTGGATTTGGTAGACGGAAACTGAAAGAAGACGGTCGTATATATATATATATATATATATATATATATATATATATATATATATATATATATATATATATATATATATATGCATATGTGTGTGTATGTATTTGTGTGTCTGTGTTTGTCCCCCCAACATCGCTTGACAACTGATGCTGGTGTGTTTACGTCCCCGTCACTTAGCGGTTCGGTAAACGAGCCCGATAGAATAAGTCCTGGGGGTGATTTGATCGACTAAAAGCGGTGCTCCACCATGGCCGCAGTCAAATGACTGAAACAAGTAAAAGAGTAATCAGTGAGCTTATTCTTATGAACAGGTTTCTCTCATCGTATATACCAACCCCATCATTACTTTCTAAAACAGTGGCAAATATAAGCTACATCTGTACTTCTCGAAAAATTCAATTGTTTTTCTGTATTTTTAGGAGAAATTACTGCAATCTTTTTAATTAAGGAAAAATGTATTTTTTGTTGATTTGTTGTGGTTAGTCTTTTGCTCACTAATAAACAAGGTGTGCCTAATTTGTGATGAAAAGAAAAATAAGAGAAAATCCTTATAGAGACATCGAGAAAGAGATATTATATACTTGCGTTTATTGCAGAAATTAATGATAGAGTTCATATACGGTGAGATATAACATTTTCATGAAATTGGCGTAACCGCTCATTACCAAACAAAGAGGATTCTGGAGAGGATACTAAGTAGAAGTTGTCTTAATATATGTCACTATCCTAGTTCAGGTAATTGCCATATGAAATAATCGAATTATGAGTCCTAATATTTTCTTGGAAATCTGAACAATTGGTCGTCAGAGCCAGTCCAACGGCATTATTGTAGTGTTGATTAACCCTAGATCGAGGAGATCTATAAACAAAAATATTCCGAAAGAATCTAGCGTTTCTGTTTTGGAAATTAGCTTAGGTCGTTTAATATTTATGCTCTACGTTTGAGAGAGCAGTATGTGATAGAAAGGAGATTCGGTCACCCGCTTGAACTTTCAGTCATTTATATAACACCGAGTATTGTGTGATATAGTGTAGTATAAATATTTTAGGCTTTTTGATATGAAGCCAAAACAATGCCAGTTATAAGGAATATGAAGCCAACGATAAGCCAGTGGTTTGCACTTTATACTTTTTTCCATATCTCGGAGATAAAAGCCTCTATTACAGGTTTGCTTGATCTTAACCGGTTGAGCATGTCCGTTAGTGGCTGACGATATGTGCATCTCTGATCACGAGCAGAAGTGGGGGGGGCATCATAGTCATGTTTTGAGAGGAATTCTTTGGGGCTTCGATAATTCACCTTTGGAAACATAGGTATTTCGTTCGACATCTTCAAACAATCTTTTGAACGGGATGGGCTACTCGACCTGACGAAAATTCTAACTGGGCCACACCTGCAAGGTCATGCGCTGTTTATCTTGATATGAGATCACCATGTCGAGCACATATGGTTGTGATGCATGTGCCTGGTGTACCCTTATCAGACGGGTAGTCATAATGGGTATACTGGGCTTCGTATGGTACTTTGATGGCATGCCCTGCTCTCTGACTCAATAATAATAATAATGATCATAATAATAACAATAATAATAATAATAAGATAGAGAAATTAAGGCAAATAGACCAGATATAGTTGTCAAAGATCATGAAGAAAAAAAATGCTTTCTAATTGATGTATCAATACCAGCAGATGACAACATTTCTCTAAAAGAAATGGAAAAACTTTCAAAATACAAAGACCTGGAAATAGAGATAACTCGAATGTGGAGTCTAAAAACAGAAACAATTCCTATCATAGTAGGTGCCTTAGGTATAATAAAAAAATATTCAGACAAATACATAACAAAAACACCAGGACTTACAAATATATATAACATACAGAAAATTGCACTACTGGGTACTGCACACATTCTACGCAAAACACTTTCAATACAGTAAACATAAGAGCACCACAGCAAACCACAGCACATACCCAAGGCGCACAGAGCTGCGCTCGGTAGTGAAGTGAAAGCACGTTATAAAAATAAATCTACTGAACAATAATAATAATAATAATAATAATAATAATAATAATAATAATAATAATAATAATAATAATAATAATAATAATAATAATAATAATAATAATAATAATAATAATAATATTTATACTAATGAACTTTTGAATTGTTTGAATATTTTTTTTATTTTTAAAAATTTCTCTATCGGTTTTGCTGTGGTTTACAGCTTTCGTAGTTGTGCAATATGCATATATTGGCAGGTGCTTATCTTCTTAATTTTTATCATGCGTTTAATTCATTGCAATAAAAGGCATGTTTACATATTAGAGTAGTCAAGAAGAATATTATTATTATTATTATTATTATTATTATTATTATTATTATTATTATTATTATTATTATAGATAGATAGATAGATAGATAGATAGATAGATATGTGTGTGAACGCATGCATGTATATGTATATGTAGTGCATATGATCCCTCGCTAGCATTTCGCTTATATTATAGCTCTATTTTAAGGTTGTGCAAATGTGCATAGGTGCACCTTACTAAGAGTAAGATATTTATCTTCTGCAATGTCGGCAACCAGCTATTTTATCCTTAATTGTACGGTGTTTATGTGTAGTATTCCCTAGGTAGTAAATATCTTATTCTTAATGAGATATCTTGTTACTTGAGTTGAGAGATTCTGGACTTTTATTGAAGGTTTCTAAGTGAAATAGCATATTTACATAGACATTTGGAATTCCAGTTTCGGAGGGTTTAAATTCTAGTTAGCTTTTAACTACTTCTGAGGAAATTCCTATTCAGATTTTCAGAGTAATTGCACACAGCGTTAATTTCATTGTTCGCAGCCAATTGTATGTGGTTCTACTGTATTTCCTGCTACAGGTTCTTTAAAAGTTTCCTCTCGGTGAGCATTGATTAACACTGTGTTGACGCTAGGGATTTGAAGAAAGCTTGACGATTTGAATTCAAAAGTTTCTTCTGCTTAATTTTATTCTATTGATACCTTCAAATTCTTTGATGATTTGCTTCATTTGTAGTTTTAATTTGCCAAAAAATAGTTCTATTTTACCTTTCAAAATAACAATTCCTATTTAACCTTGCGGTCATAATTGTCAGATAGGAACAATGCTATTTTCCATAATTGAGTCTATCTTTTTAAGTGGCATGATTCCAAAAGTTGACTTTGAGTTCCATTTGTCCCACGAATACTAGTAAAATACTGAGATCAGTTGCCTGAGCTTAAAGATCCGGGCTATATTACTTAACGTAGATAGCCGAACAACTCTAATTAATTACATTTACGCCCGTGATTAAGAGAAATAATAATTTTCTTAGAAAAATAAATGAATTGAATTAATTAGAAACAAGAAATGAGTAACAGAGTAGGGTTAAGAGTGAGTATAATATCGGCATTATGGTGATAACTTGGTATATGTTTCACTTTAAAGAGACGTCTTCAGCGAAATATTTTATTCAACAGTAGTGTCAGACTATTTTAAGGAATTTTCTTTCAGTAAATCCGTGGTGCAATATTGTAATATATAATCCTGTGTTCGATAAAAATCTTCTCACAGTTAACAGATTGATGATTCTACTTGCTATTTCTTCCCCTAAACTCTTCAATCATTTGTAGATAATGTATATTTTACATACTAGCCATTACTATTGAACCACATGAAGTTTATAGATTTAACTTATCTTCTTCTCGACTCCGATTCGGGTCACACTGAGAGCAAACAAAACGAACGGAAAGAATAGAATTAGGATTCACTTCAACTCGCCGAGATGATATTACGTTAGTGGTTTGTTGCGATTAGAAGCAGATTTATCAACGGGAATTAATAGCAGTGAACTGACATGTCAATAAATACTACTACGTTTCGCGAAAATGAAGAAATTTATAATTTGATGATAGTGAGCTATGTAAAAGAACAGTCAGTGATTTTAGGTATAGATCCTCGTTGTAAGTCGTAATATTGCTTGTAATGGCTTCGTTCTAAAGACGCAAGATTGACGGATTTGATTCACTTAGAATTCTTGCAACAAGTTTCTGTTCTATATTTCATTCATTGTTGTGTTGTAGTTGATTTTATAACAGCAAACCACGAAACTAATTCATCAAATTCTAATTTTTAATTAAACATTTTTCTTGTCTCTGTTCATCTCGAAGCAGTTAATTGGGTCAGAGTGAGACCTGTGTCTTGACGAGAGCACAACACAATGTTAATGACAGAAATACGAACTGTTGAAATATATACAGTAACCGTTTTCCACTGGTACTGATTCAGTATTTTCACGGAATGCGAAAGGTACTAATGCACTGAAACCAAGGATTTACAATGTGGCCATCTATCTCCATCGTCAGTCGGACCAACTTGTCATAGCAATTGCTATATCGATTGGAGCGATGAAATATTAAGCAAGGATCTAAAAAGAGCATCACGCTGTGTCAGATGTCACTAGCTTCTAAAATATCAATATTAGATTCAAATTTTGGCACATGGCTAGCAATTTCGGCAGAGGGGCCTAGTCGATTAGGTCGGCCCCAGAGTTCAACTGGTACTTATTTTATCGATTCCGAAAGGATGAAATCAAATGCGATCTCGGCGGAATTTGGACACAGAAAGTACTAACGATTCTGCCAGCTCGCTGAGGTTTTAAAACTATTGATATTATTATTGCAACTAAGGTGGTGACCTGACATAATCGTTAGCACACCGGGCAAAATACCTGGTGATATTTCGTCCGTTTTTACTTTCAGCGTTCCAATTCCGCAGAAGTCGACTTTACTTCATCTTTTGCGTCATCGACAAAATAATTACTAGTTGAGTACTGAGGTCGATGTATTTGATGGCCTTGTGCAAAAATTTGAAACCAATTTCATTATGTCTACTGTTGCTCCTAGTGCTTAATCTTAGCGCAAAACAAAACAAGAAAATCCATAGTTAAGATAATTCTAGTCGTCACAGTCTCTTATTTACCAGATATTCAATATAATTATTTTTCTCAGACATAGGATATAATTCAACCCCGTCTACATACTTTTTATTTACATCCAATAAATACTTTTTTTTATTTTTTAAGACAAAAGGATGTGATGTGAGGGATATATGGAGTGGTACTTCTAAACGGTCAGCTCACTGGTCACAAACTGATTTATTCGCAGTAAAACTCCACATTCGTTGTTGCTTTTGATTAAAATAACCCCAGTAATCAGTACTCCATTCTTTCTAAAATAGTATAGCCAGCCCTGCTGCTTTACCTGATGGCCCAATACTGATGAGCAAAGTCAGAAAAACTGAAGCCATGAATACAAGCCAGGCATTCGTAAATTCTTCAGATAAATTGGAAATCGCTTATTGAGTTACGTTTGCTGCGGGTCGTTTTCGAACACTGATTGACTGATAACAATACGGGATAGATAACAATAACGGGCTAATGTTAATAAGCAGCAGATAACTAAAACTGGTTGAGAACAGCAGCAGAATATACAACAATATCTAGATATTTCATTTTGACATGAAAATGATTTTAAACTCATCACAGATACTTTGGGACTCAGTGACAGAAGTAACCATCTGAAATAAGTTAGTTTCAAATTTTATCAAAAGGCTAGCAATTTAGGAAACGGAACCTAGTCGATTACATCAAACCCTGTATTCAACTGGTACTTATTTTATCGACCCCGAAAGAGATGAAAGGCAAAGTTGATTTCAGCAGAATTTGAACACAACGTCTGATATCTATCAATAGCAATTTGCAGCTTCATATAAA
>NC_068981.1:16866508-16868317 GCF_001194135.2 Octopus bimaculoides
TTTACGTGTCACCCGCACGAAAACGGCCACGCTCGAAATGGTGTCTTTTATGTGCCACCCGCACAAGCCAGTCCAGGGGCACTGGCAACGATCTCGCTCGAAAATCCTACAGGAGCCAGTCAGGCGGTACTGGCAACGGCCACGCTCAAAATGGTGCATCTCATGTGCCACCCGCACGTGTGTGCGTGAGTATGTGTAAGTTCAAGTATGTATTTGCAAACCTACTTTGAAGATATACAAACATGACAAATTTGCCTCCTTCTATGTAGATTGAGAAAAGGATGGACAGCCTTAAACACCTTACTGAAAAGTCACTAGACATCTCTACGTCACTTGACCAATCGCAGAAAAGCAAGTATCCGATACATACATACACACAAAAATATCTGTTAACTGCAAAGAACTGGAATTAACAAATTACACACCAACACTTTATTTAATATAAGAGGACTGTCCGCAGGGAACCCAGTGCCCATATTACTAAAGTATAATGTGACATATACAAACCGACTTAGAAAACATACAAACATGCCAAATTGACCTATTTCTTTATAGACTGGAAAAAATAATGAACAGCTTTAATCCAATTTTTACCCCTACTGGGGGACTCATCAGAAGTGTCTACATCACTTGACTGACCACTAGCCACAAGGACTAATTCAACACACCAGTATCTCTCTTTCCAAGAACAACATACGATTCCATTGCCGCATTTCTAACACACATGAATCACTCTATATTTACTACATCCGTGTAGCTAGCCTTGCTTTTGGTTTTATCTCCGTAGTAACTAGTGATTGTGTTGTTGTTTACTTCAATATGTTCATTACAATATCCAGCGTTCACTTTTGTAAGCAGATAATTTTTTAATTCAATTTATAAAGGATTTTGGGACTCAGTAATTTTTGCACTAACTGGTTGATAACATTATCCGTGATTACACTAAGCGGCTTCCCTGTATATCACATTGTATGCTAATGCAGTGCTACAACTGACTAAACCTCTATGTATATGTATATAGCTATCACATTACACCTGTAAGCGTTATCTATTATCTAATAGCTAACACTATGTTATCGGCCCCAATGGCTCTCATTCATCATTTAAATGCGAACAAATACTGCAACAGTTAATATTCTCCACGCGGTTATCAGTTTCTACCACCACGTGACTACAGCCATATTCCTACGCAAAATATTTGCTGTCGCCATATTTACAATGTACACTAAAGCTATATCCCTGTAATTTTAAATTTAATCTATATCAACGTTGTAGAAATTCACATGGTTACATATCTTGAAAGTAACTAAAAATATCTGGAAAATATCTGAAAAAAAAAATGACCTGACACATTATAGAGATTAAGAAAAACGGTATTCTACGTAATAATGTGTGTACAGTTTTGCTGAAAAAAATTACTTTTGACATTACTTCATAAGACTAATACCATTTTGGTTTTATTCATGTTCGTTTGGTTCTGAATCATGTGTTGTAAATTCAGGATTGCAACTCCAACGTGATTTTAACACAAAACTATTTATAACTGACTCTATAAATATAGTATGTACGTGCTTTTGTCTGCATCTGTGTGTGTGTGCGTGCGCGCGTGTAGGTTTGATAATACAACCGGCATAATGGGAATTGAACTCATGAGAATGTATTATTTTTTGTGTTTATAATTGGCAAAAAGTTTTAAAAGTGACTCAGGATAAGTGCCATGTAAGTAACCCTCGGCATTTGAGTCAAGTTTTTACTTTCTACCAACTAAGTATACTGTCATATATATTATAAATATATATATATATATAT